>NC_032012.1:15474344-15477590 GCF_001865875.1 Lupinus angustifolius
ATAATGAACCAGGGATTTGCTGAGGCACCCGTGTTACCATAATGAACTAGGGATTTGGTGAGGCACCCCTTGCGCCATAATGAACCAGGGTTTTGCTGAGGCACCCGTGTTTCCATAATGAACCAGGGATTTGCTAATGCACTCATGTTTCCATAATGAACAAGGGATTTGCTGAGGCACCCGTGTTGCCATAAAGAACTAGGGATTTGCTGAGGCACCCGTGTTCCCATAAAGAACAAGGGATTTGTTAAGGCACCCGTGTTGCCGTAATTAACCAGAGATTTTTCGAGGCACCCGTGTTGACCTAATGAACCAGGGACTTAGTAAGGCACCCTTGTTACAATAATGAACTAGGGATTTGGTGAGGTACCCCTTTTTCAATAATGAACCAGGGATTTGTTGAGGCACATGTGTTGTGATAATAAACAAGTGATTTGCTCAGGCACCCATGTTGCCATGATGAACTAGGGATTTGCAGAGGCACACGAGTTGCCAATAAGAACGAGGGATTTGGTGAGGCGCCCTTGTTGCCATTATTTATAGGAGGTGGTGATACCTCAAATTTGAGGACAAATTCTTTTCAAGAAAGAGGGTATGATGTAAACCAAGGGGGGCAACCTATGATTTTTGGAGGCCATGTTCTTGCAAAGAATTTATAGCATAGTTTGGTTTATTTTATTTGCATTATTCAAATAAATGAGATTGCATTCTCATGTAGTCTTAGGTTTAATTTCCTTCAAGTATTTTTAGTATTTAATTCATGTAATATGGGTTGGGAATTATTTGTAACATTGGTCCATATTCATGACCAAGTAGTTTACTTAGGTTCAAGGGTAAGCCTTTCACGTGGCTAGGGCAAATGGAAGTCAATGCATGATCATTTCAAGGAAGGAGGCACGTAAGGAACTCTATCTATAAGGACAAACAAGGAGATAAGGCAATTCAGCTAACACTTTATCTCTAAGGCAAACAAGGAGATAAGGCATGGAGGGAAAACGAATTTAAAAGAAGATAGGTTTGTTTTAGCAATTTGAATTTGAATTTGAATTTGAATTTGGATTTGAAAGAAGATAGATTTGAATTTGAATTCAAGGGTATATGGCACACGTTTTCAAACTTGGAGATAAAGAGAAGATTATATGAAGATTAAAGAGAGATTAATCAATCTCCCAAAGATGCACACGGCTAGAAACAAGGAAAGAAGATAGGAAGCTCAATCTTTTAAGGTGCACAAGGCTATAAAATAGGGAATCCTAATCTCATCTCCAACCAACAACAAATCAGATTGGATTCAAATTAAATATGATTAGTTCCTCAAGATGAAGTCAAATTGATCAAGTCTCTTCCTTCTCCTCATCAAATTCGGCCAACCATCTACCAAAACCGAATTACACTCAAGACTAAGTCAAACAAGCAATTCAGCTCAACCAATTGATATTACTTAGGATTTTATTTTTATGTTTATTAGAAGATAATTTGATTTCTATCTTCTATTTTATCTATTCAGCCAAGGCAACTTTGCCTATTTATATTTTGATCAAATCATTAATAAAGGTTAAGTTTTATTTTGAATAAATTTGAATTGTTTTAGTTGAGAGGACTTCTCCTAAACTCTATCCTTTGGCCGTGGCCATTGATGAGCTTTTATCAAGCTTCTTAAGCTTGTGGCAAGCAACACTTGACTTATCAAGCTTCCATGCTTGTGGCGTCTTCCATCTCATTCCTCTTCCACCTTCTTCCTTATCAAGCCATCACAATCTGCCCTACACTTCCCTACGCCCAAATCAAAAGACAACCCTAACATATAACCCCCAACCGAACCCAACCATCCCTAAATCACCTCATCTCCCATTGATCCGGAACCATACACATCACTTTACCCTAAACAGCCACAAATCATCATCTACAATTACAAGCCAAAAACCCTTAACTCAAACCCCTCCAACCCTAAAATTACCTAACCAAACCGAGGCCATAAAACCTCAAACCATACACAAACCCTAGCCTATTTATACAACCCCAAACCGAAGCAAATCAACCCAAAAATTGCCCTAATTTGACAAAACCGAATTCACACATTCACAAAGCCTAATTTCAAGCTAAACGATCCTATAATTCTAAGGCAGCCCCTTGAGGTTGTCATCAGCTGAGGTACCAATGTTACCATAAAGACCCTGGGATTTATTGAGCCACTAGTGTTGCCATAATAAACTAGGGATTTGTTGAGGCACCTGTGTTGCAATTATGAACTAGGGATTTGCTATGCCACTCGTGTTGCCATAATGAACCAGAGATTTTCTAAGACACTCGTGATGCCATAATGAACCAGGGATTTTCTAAGGCACCCGTGTTACCATAAAGAATCTGGGATTTGTTGAGGCACCCGTGTTATCATAAAGAACAAGGGATTTGCTGGGGCACCCATGTTGCTGTAAAGAACTAGGGATTTATTGAGGCATTCGTCATGCCATAAGGAACCAGGGATTTGATGAGGGACCCGTGTTGCCATAATGAACCAGGGATTTGCCGAGGCACCCATGTTGCCATAATGAACCACAGATTTCCTGAGGCACCCATGTTGCCATAATGAACCAGGGATTTGCTTAGGCACCTGCGTTGCCATAAGCAACCAGGGATTTGTGAAGACACTTGTGTTGCCATAGTGAACCTGGGATTCAGTGAGGCACTTGTGTTTCCGTAATGAACCAGGGATTTGATGAGGCACGTGTGTTGCCATAATAAACCAGGGATTTGGTGAGGTACCCCTTTTGCCATAATGAACCAGAGATTTTTTGTGGCACCCGTGTTGCCATATTGAACCAGGCATTTGGTGTGGCACTCGTATTTCATAATGAACCTAGGATTTGCTGAACCACTCGTGTTGCCATAATGAAGCAGGAATTTGTTGAGACACCCGTGATGGCGTAATGAACTAGGGATTTTCTTAGGCACCCATGTTAATTTAAAGAACGAGGGATTTGCTGAGCTACTAGTGTTGCCATAATGAACCAGGGATTTGTTGAGGTACCCGTGATGACATAATGAACTAGGGATTTGTTGAGGCACCCGTGATGTAATAATGATCTTGGGATTTGCTAAGGCAGTCGTGTTGCCATAAAAAACTTGGGATTTGCTTAGCTACTAGTGTTGCCATAATGAACCAGGGATTTGTTGACGCAAATGTGTTACCATAATGAACTTGGGATTTTCTAAGGAACCGCTTATGACAAAAGAACCAGGGATTTT
>NC_032012.1:15477690-15478961 GCF_001865875.1 Lupinus angustifolius
CTTGGGATTTGCTGAGGCACCCCTAATGACATAATGAACGAGGGATTTGTCCAGGCACTAATGTTTCCATAATGAACTAGGGATTTGTTGAGGCTCCTGTCTTGCCATAATTAACCAAAGATTTGTTTTCTTACCTGTGTTGCCATAAAGAATCAGGGATTTGATGAGGCACCCATGTTGGCAAAAAGAACGACGGTTTTTCTGAGGCACCCTTGTTGCCATAATGTACTAGGAATTTGATGAGGCCCCCATATAGCCATAATGAACAAGGGATTTGTTGATGCACATGTGTTGCCATAAAGAACCAGGGATTTGATGAAGCACCCATGTTGCCATAATAAACCATGAATTTGTTGAGGATCCCGTATTACCATAATGAACTAGGGATTTGCTTAGGCACCCGTGTGGACATAATTAACCAAGGATTTGTTGATGCACCATTGTTGCCATAATGTACCAGAGATTTGTTGAGGCACCCGTGTTGCCATAATGTACTAGGGATTTTTTGAGGCACCTGTATGCCATAATGAACTAGGCATTTGTTGTGGCACTAGTGTTGCCATAATGACCTAGGGATTTGCTAAACCACTCGTGTTACCATAATGAATCAGGGTTTGTTGAGACCCCCGTGATGTCATAATCAACTAGGGATTTGTTGAGGCCCCTCTATTACCATAATGAACTATGGATTTGCTGAAGTGCCCATGTTGTCATAATGAAGTAGGAATTTGCTGAACAACCCGTTTTGCCATAATGAACCAGGGATATGCTGAACTAATCGTGTTGCAATAATGAACCACGGAGTTGCTGAGCTACTAGTTTTGCCATAATGAACCAAGGATTTGTTGAGGCACCCTATTGCCAAAAGAACCAGCGATTTCCTAAAGCACCTGTGTTGCCATAATGAACCATGCATTTTTTGAGGCACCCCTGTTGCCATAATGAACCAGGGATATGCTGAACTAATCATGTTGCTATAATGAACCATGGAGTTGTTGAGCTACTAGTTTTGCCAGAATGAACTACCCGAGTTGCCATAATGAACGAAGGATTTGTTGAGGCACCCTATTGCTAAAAGAACCAGCGATTTCCTAAAGCACCCGTGTTGCCATAATGAACCATGCATTTTTTGAGGCACCCCTGTTGCCATAATGAACCCGGGATTTGATGAGGCATCCGTGTTGTCATAATGAACAAGGGATTTGATAAGGCACCCGTGTTGCCAAAATGAACCAGAGATTTGGTGAGGCACCCGTGTTGCCATAATGAAC
>NC_032012.1:15479061-15480363 GCF_001865875.1 Lupinus angustifolius
CCATGTTGCCATAATGAACCAGGGATTTACCGAGGCACCCGTCTTTCCCTAATGAACCATGGATTTGCTGAGGTACATGAGCTGCCATAATGTACCAGGGATTTGCTGAGGCACCGGTGTTGTCATAAGAAACCAGGGATTTGCAGAGGAATCCTTGTTGCCATAATTATCCAGGGATTTTATTGAGGCACCCATGTTGCCATAATCAACTAGGGATTTGTTGAAGCACCCCTTTTGCCATAATGAAACAAGGATTTGAGGAGGCACTCGTGATGCCAAAATGAACCAGGAATTTCCTGAGGCACCCTTGTTACCATAATGAACTAGGTATTTGGTGAGGCACCCGTATTGCCATCATGAACTAGGGATTTGTTGAGGCATCCATGTTGCCATAATGAACCAGGGATTTGGTGAGGCACCCCTTTTGCCATAAAGAACTAGGGATTTGCTGAGGAACCTGTGTTGCCATAATCAACCAGGGATTTTACGAGGAACCCGTCTTGCCATAATGAACCAGGGATTTGCCGTGGCACCATTGTTGCCAAAATGAACCGGGGATTTGGTGAGGCACCCCTTTTGCATTAATGAACCAGGGCTATGTTGAGGCACCCGTGTGGCCATAATGAACCAGGGATTTGTTGAGCCACATGTGTTGCCATAATGAACTAGGGATTTGTTCAGGTACCCGAGTTTCCATAAGGATCCAAGGCATTTCTCAAGCACCCCTATTGCCATAAGAACGAGAGAATTTGTGAGGCACCCGTGTTACCATAAGGAACCAAGGATTTGCTGAGGCACCCTTGTGGCTATAATGAACAAGGGATTTCGTGCGACATCCCGTTTTCCATAATGAACGAGGGACTTCCGAGTCACCCATGTTTCCATAATGAACTAGGGATTTGATGAGGCACCCGTCTTGCCATAATCAACTAGGGATTTGTTGAGCCGCTTGTTTTACCTTAATAACCAGGGAATTGCTGAGGCACCTGTGTTGTCTTAATGAGCCAGGGATTTTCTGAGGCAGTCGTGTTGTCATAATGAACTATGGATTTACTGAGGCACCCATGTTGCCATAATGAGCCATGGATTTGTTGAGGCACCTGTGCTGCCATAAGCCACTAGGGATTTGCAAAGGAATCCTTGTTGCCATAATGAACCAGGGATTTGCTATGGCACCCGTGCTGCCATAATGAACAAGGGATTNGGCATAAGAACAAGGGAATTTGTGAGGCACCCGTGTTGCCATAAGGACCCAAGGATTTGCTGAGGCACCGTTATGGCTATAATGAACAAGGGATTTCG
>NC_032012.1:15480463-15480685 GCF_001865875.1 Lupinus angustifolius
ATGAGCCATGGATTTGTTGAGGCACCTGTGTTGCCGTAAGCCACTAGGGATTTGCAAAGGCATCCTTGATGCCATAATGAACCAGGGATTTGCTATGGCACCCGTGCTGCCATAATGAACAAGGGATTTGTTGAGGCACCTGTGTTGCCATAATGAATCAAGGATTTGTTGAGGTACTCATGTTCCCATAATGAACTAGGGATTTGGTGTGGCACCCCTTTT
>NC_032012.1:15480785-15481010 GCF_001865875.1 Lupinus angustifolius
TTGAGGTACCTTTGTTGCCATAATGTACCAAGGATTTATTGATGCACCCGTGTTGCCATAATGTACAAGGGATTTTTTAAGGCCCCCATATTGTCATAATCAACCATGGATTTCCTAAGGGCCCTCTATTACCATAATGAACTACGGATTTGGTGAAGCATCTGTGTTGCCATGATGAACAAGGAATTTGCTAAGCTACCTGTGTTACCATAATGAACCAGGGAT
>NC_032012.1:15481110-15536110 GCF_001865875.1 Lupinus angustifolius
GTCAGGAACCCATTATGCCATAATGAACCAGGGATTGGCTGAGGCTCTTGTGCTCCCATAATGAACCAAGGATTTGGTGAGGCACCCCTTTTGCCATAATGAAGNCCTTGTTACATTAGGTCTACATAACATCAATATATATAGCCCTCTACCCCAACCCCTTTACATCAACCCAAGCTCATAACTTGTATTGCTGTTATCTAGAGATATGAGTCATTGCACAACAAAAACAATAAAGCATCCTCTAAATTTCAACAACAAAAAACAAGAATGAAAAAAAAATACTACTATTGACACTTATATGAGCACCCTCAAGAATTGTTTCGCCAACTCCAAGGGTTGCCATTCACTTGTAATTTAGGAAAGTATCCTAAAGTACTAGCATTAGTGCCACGTATCACCCGTAGTTTTTCAATTTCTCTAGTGCAAGATAGTCAAAATCGAGATTTTATTTAGGATTGGGAGAGTAGTCGAAAATCGTAAATGTAAGATTATAACACAACTCGTAAATCCAATCCAATCTCAAAGTATACATTTCATAAAAACATAATTTATCCAACTTCAAAGCATAAATTGTTAAAAGTATTCTTCCAAATCCGAATCTAGTGTTAAAATATAAGTCTAAATGTAACTAAATCTAATTTAACAAATCATTCACATCAAACTCTCTATAATCATCTTCCAAAGGGACTTCATCCTCATTTTCTTTAACATTGCCTAGATCTTCCCCAATTTCTTCTCCAAGGATTTCTCTCATCAAATTATTTTCATCACCTTTCGGGTCATCCAAATGATCTTCATCATCATTATTGTGCTTCATGATCCACTCATCATCGAATGAGATGTCATCAATAGTTAGTTCAACACCCTTCCTAACTTGCTTCTTTTTTTGACAATTTTGAGTTGGCCATAATAAAAAAACATCGTTCATTGTTTATTGCTTTAATTTATTTCTTCTCTTGATAAGGACCTAAACAAATAGTCATTGTAAATATAATTACATTTACATTTGTATGGACATAAAAAATAATCAATAAAAATACAATTTAATTAAATTCTTACCATTTCAAATGCACTCCAATTACGCTCACATCTAGAGGAGCTACACGTCTATACGAAGAGTAAAAAATTTAAGCTCTAGTGTTTCATCCCCGAAAAACTCTCACTAATCTGTTGGAGTCTTTTGCTTCATCGTTGCCAAAGCCAATGACTTATAAAAAAAGCCTCGTTTATTTGTAAAATGATCTATCTGAACAACAATCTTAGAATGATCTTGAATATCAGACATCATCCTTGTTATGGCATCAAATAATCTATTTCTAACTTCAAGATCAACAGTAAACCCCGAAGCATAATGTAATTGAGGGTTAAGAAAATATTTTGCAACATGTAATGGTGTATGAATTGTCTATCCTATATATCATCAATGATTTTCTATAGAAGCATATAACTATAAATAATATCATAAAGAATGACGTTAGTTGCAAATAAAGAACAAAAAGGTATTAATACAAGAATATTAGTTGCAAATAATACATGAATGTTACCTATCCTCAACACTATTGTAAGCACTTTGTATCTTTTCCTTAGCTTGATCCATTGCTTCATATATTAATCTCATCGATGACTTCTCCTAGTCATCTGAATCAACCAAAAGAATAACTTTCATTAATAGAAATGCACCTTTCAAAACAAAAACAATACTCTTCCAAAATTCCTTATCCAATCCTCAATCAATCTCACATCATGTGTCTTGGCAAATTTAGTTGCCTTCCATTCTGCTGATATGAACATTCTTATTAAACATGTTCTATTATCATTAAGGCAACCCAAAGTTAAGTATGAAGTGGCAAAGCGAGTGAAGCCTGGTCTCACTAAATCTCTCCCCTTTGTGTGTTGTTGCAAAAGAGAAATTAGAGAATTCCTTGCATAATAAACGTTGTAATTTTTTTACCTTTATAAATTGTGTCTGCGTGAATAACAATTTTATTATCACTCCTCCAACATTAAATCAATACAATGAGCATGACAAGGTGCCCAATAGTTTTTCCCTTTTCTCCATCAACATCACTCCTGCAGCTTTATAATTAGATGCATTGTCTGTCACAACTTGAACAACATTATCTTCCTCAATCTCCTCAACAACTTCATCTACCATCTTAAAGATCCTATCATTAGTTTTTGCTATGTGTGATGCATCAATAGATTTCAAGAAAATTGTTCTTGGACTGTGCACTAAGAAATTCAGGATTATCCTCCTCCTCTTATCGATCCAACCATTAGTCATTTTGGTACATCCAACTTTCTTCGACTCAATCTTGTGTTCTTCAAGCCTAACATTACTCAACATAACATTTTCCTTCAAATATTTTACCTTAATTTCATGGTAGGAGGGAGGCTTGAACCATAGGTCATGTTTCACAACCAACTCGAATATTTCAAAGTATTCATCACTTCTTGCCACATTAAACGGAATGACATTGTTGTAAAAACACCTTGCAATGACTTGATTTGCTTCCTCTTTGATTCCCTTCTTAAACATATTGTTGATGGTGGCTTGAATGTTAATCTCCTTCCTCTTGAACAAGCTTTCAATTTATTTCCTCTTTTCACCAACTTTAAGTTGTTCCTCCTCACTCAAAAATGATTTGGACTTGTTAATCAAGTTTTGTTGTAAGCTAACAATAATCAATAACACTTCCTTCTTTAATTCATCACTCACAGTAATACAAGGTTCAACATCCTTGTTAGTTCCAGCTATGTGATGCTTCAACCTATATGCTCATTCGCTTACAACCTTTTGATAGTATTTGCATTATATTTTTCTAGTTCCATCAACTGCAAATCCATGCTTCTATGATATGTCACTTTTATTCCCATGTCCTGGGTAATACTTTAGAAGCACTGCTTTGGGACATAGGAGCAGCACTTGAGCCTCCAACAGTTGAAATTGAATTTGAGTTACCTTCTCCAGACATATTCAAATAGTGATTGCTTAAAATAGTAATGAAGGAGTAGTGAATATTTTAAATTAATAATCAAAATTTATGTGAAGAAAACCATAAGAAACTGTGCACTTTATTTAAATAATAAATCAAATTCAATGAATAATTTTGAGGGGTGAGTGATAGAGTAGGAATCGGTATAACACGTGCACTTTAAATGATAAACCAAATGTAATGAATAATTGAGGGGTGACTGGGTATAAGGTGTATAAGTGTGGGTAGAAAAGGGTAGTAGGATTCTATGAGGGTAAAAGGGTTTTGTGAGGATAAAAGAGTTTTGTGAGTGGAATGGTTGAATGGGTCTGTGAAAGGTATGAGTTATGTGAGCGAAAAGTGTTTTTTGAGGAGAAAAGTGTTGTGAGGGGAATGAGTTCTGAACAGTGTCTGTGAATGGAGAAAGGAGGAGCAGAAACGACGAAGAAAATGGGGAACAGTGACTGTGAATGGGTTCTGCACTACTTCTTTTATCTATGAACACTGATCGTGAATGGAAAAGAAGATGAATAGTAAATGTGAAGGTAGAAGATGAACAGAAAATGGGGAAGGGAGAAAAGTAAATACGTGAATGGAGAGGAAAAATTGTATAAACTTACATAGGTGCAGAAAATGGTTGAATAATGAACTAGGTTTTAGGGTTTCATTTAGAGGTGTTCAAATCCAAATCGGTCCAAAACAAAAACCGCAAACCGATCCAAAGTAGACCGAAACCGCAAAAACTGAATGTATTTGGAACATATTGGATTTATTTTTTAAGGACCGATCAGTCCGGTCCGGTCTTCGGTTTCACGTCTGGGATTCAGACCGATCCAGACCGGACCGATATTATTAAGTTAACTAAAATATATCATATAAGCATTAAGCAGTAAGCTAAGCACAACAAAAACGCATATACCTAAAATTCTAAATCCCTAATTCCTCATTCCACGCCCTTTTCTCCTCCACACCCTCCTTCTCCACGCCCTTCTCTCCTCAACAGTCGTCAACACCCTCCTTCACCACACATCTGTCGTGATTGTTCAAACCTTCCTCCATCCTCTTCCATCAAACCAACACTTTCTTCGTTTTAGGTAAGTGCATTTCTCTCAAGTTGGATTTTACTCTCCCCATTTTATTCTTTCTATTTGTGATGATGAAGAAGATAATCTTGTATGAAATATGATTGATTCTTTATATGGTACATTAGTTACTAGTTAGTGTGTTATTAGTAATTCAAAGAGTGAAGAAAAAAGGAAAAACAAGCAAGACAATAAAACAAAACAATAACAGAAACCAAGCAAGAACTTTATACAATCATTAAACTGCCGTAACAATATGAATATGAAATCCCTAAGATGGACAGTATGTCATAACAGTATGATGTATAAACTACTAATGTTTATCTTTGTTAGGAACTTTATACATGCTTCTTTGTTAGGTTGATCCTTTTTGGTTTCATTTGTTTCATCATTTGCTTGCTTTGTATATGCGAATTTAATAGAATTCTACATTTGCCGTTTAAAGTTATGATTCTACATTAATATTATAAAAGTTTATGTTATTGGTGTCTTAATACCGTATGAACTGCTAGTTTATTATTTATAGAACTCTAAATACTATTGTGTCACATGGATACATTTGGTGTAATGTGTGAAACTGATTAAGCCTCTGTTTGTGACAGGTTTTAAGTGCAGTTTAGTGAGTCTACAATCAGAATACTAGTTGCACTATATTGCAATAATTTTGGTGCAATGTGTTATGGTGAGTATAGACATTAGACAATGCTTATTATTCCTAATTTTGCTTATGGTGTGTCTGCAATAAAACTTTCTAACCATTTATGATGTGTCTGCAATAAAAGAATGTAACCATTTATGGTAATATTTATGTGTTTATGTCTTGTGCTCTTGTAGGATGAAAATAATGGAAGTTGTGAAAAGGTAGTGACAAAAGTTGACTCCAACAAGTCTACTAATGAACCTGATAATGTGATGGAAGATGACTTGAACAAAGAGGAAGCTTCTAGGCTTGACAATAAAAGGAAATCTGCATCTGAGTTTGACGGTCATGATTCCATTGCTGAAAATGAAGGTAACAAAAAATCTTCTAGACAAAGATCTTGGACTTCGGATCATTTTACAAAATGTAATGATTCATTTAAACCAAAAGCCAAATGTAATTGGTGTGGGAAAACCTATGCATGTGATTCACATAGAAATGGAACAAAAAATCTTAATAACCATTTGTTAACTCAGTGTAAGAAAATTCCCAAAGACCATATTGATATTTGTCAAAAAATCATTTCCCTTCAACCATTAAAAAAAGAAGACGGTAATGGGATTGGTAGTACTCTTGTTGGTGTTGGTTTTGATGTGGATGCATGTAGAAAAGCTCTAGCTAGGATGATCATTGTACATGAGTTACCTTTTAAGTTTGTTGAGGGGGAGGGATTTCGTTACTTTATGAGTATTGTGCAGCCCAAGCTCTCAATTTCGAGTAGGGTTACAATTGCTAGGGAATGTTAGAGTCTTTACATGAATGAGAAACATAAGGAGAAAAGTTACAATTGCTAGGGAATGTTGGAGTCTTTACATGAATTAGAAACATAAGGTGAAAAGTATGTTTCGTCAATCAAGCCAAGGTGTGAGTTTAACAACTGATTGTTGGACTTCAGTGCAAAAATTGAATTATCTATGCCTTACTGCACATTTCATTGATGAGAATTGGAAATTGCATAAAAGGATTCTTAATTTTTGTACAATTAAGAATCACAAGGGAGAGACATTTGGTAGAAAAATTGAAAAATGTCTAGAAAGTTGGTTGATAGGCAGAATTTTCACTATAACAGTAGATAATGCTTCCTCAAATGATGTTGCAATCTCATACTTGAAAGATAGAATGGAGGATCAGAATTCACATCCATTAAAGGGAGAACATTTGCATGTTAGATGTTGTGCACATATTATCAATCTCGTTGTCACTGATGGGTTGAAAGACTTGCATGATTCAATAAGCAAAATTAGGAGTGTAGTTAGATATGTTCGTGCATCTCCAGTCGATTGGATAGGTTTAAAATCTGCATCAAAGAAACTAGGATGCAAGATGTGTGTTCTGTGCAATTGGATGTTCCTACTAGGTGGAATTCCACCTATACTATGCTTGAAAGTGCATTAAAGTTTCAAAAGGTTTTTAAGAGACTAGGTGAGAGAGATAATGATTTTGCTTCGATGCAAGGTGATGTCCCAAAGAATGATGATTGGAATATTTTATGATATCACTACGAAAATGTCAGGATCAACTTATATGACTTCTTCTCTATATTTCAATGAGCATTGTGTTATAATGATGACACTAGAGAAATGGATTGGGAGTCATGACCCATTGCTTGGTACCATGGCTATAAAAATGAAAGCAAAATATAATAAATATTGGGGAGACATAAAAAAGATGAATGTTATGATCTTTATTGCTGTCATACTTGATCCTCGAAACAAGTTTCACTTTGTTAAGTGGGGTTTGGAGAGGATTCATGATAAGGATGATGTCGTAGTTTTGTGTGAAAAGATAAAGGATACATTAGACAAGATGTTTGATAAGTATAGGTTATTCCTTAGTGAAGGCCAGGAAAATTCTGCACAAGCTACTCAAGAAATTGAAATGTTAGACTCTGATGCACCCAATGAAGTTTCAGTCGCTATGGAATTTGAGAAAGACATGAATCTTCATGAGACAATGAATAAAAACGAGGTATATTTGTATCTCATGGAGGGTTTGGAGAAGAAAAGTCCAAATTTTGATATATTGAATTGGTGGAAGGTGAACTCCACGAAATATCTGATTCTTGCACAAATAGCTAGAGATGTATTGGTCATGCCTGTGTCGACAGTCGCTTCAGAGTCTGTTTTTAGCACTGGAGGTAGTTCTTAATTGTTATAGGAGCTCTCTTTCTCCCAAAACAGTTGAAGTTTTAGTATGTGCACAAAGTTGGTTTCGGTTCTCCTCAATTGCAACAGATGTTGAAGAATTATTAGAAGACTTAGAAAAGCTTGAGAAATGTATTTTATTTATTTGTTTTCTATAACACATGTATATGTTTCTATTTTTAAAAATCATATTGATTAATTTGATATTTTTTTAGAACTTGAACTAATCCCACAACCAAATGAAGAAGATTCTGATGCCGACTCTGATTAGGTACATTATTATCAATTTATTGCTCTGAAAGTTTTATTGTTATTAATCATTGGTGATTGATGAGCACTATCTAATTGTTTAAAATTATATTGCAGGTGCTCATATCGTTGTTGTTGTCTTGCTATTACTGTTAAGGTTGTTGTTACTGTTAAGGCTGTTGTTATTGTTACCGTTGTTCTTATTGTTTCTGCTGTTATTATTTCTGCTGGACTTCTGCTGTTATTATTTCTGCTGGATTGTTGCTGTTATTATTTATGATTGATCATGGAATTGTTAAAAATGATTGGATCATTAGACTATATTGATGTTTCTAATCTTGCTATTAAAAGAACCAGAGTTTTCTTCATTGTTCTAGTTACTGCCTTGTTGGTGTTGTAGGCTAAAATTGAAGGGATTTATATGTTAATATCTAAAAAATAGACCGATCCAAATCGGACCGAAACCGCATATAATATTTGGACCAGATTGGATCAGACATCTTAATATAAATGGATCGGACCGGACCGGGCCGCATACTAATTACGCGTTTAGATCGGATGATTTTTTGCTTAAAAACCGATCCAAGTGGACTGTGAACACCCCTAGTTTCATTGACCCAGGTTGCAAAAATGAGTTCAAAAGCGGGTCAAGGCCCAACTGTTGCACAACCACAAAGTAGAAATGGTAACACGCTGATTCCAACAATTTTATGTCATAACACTATGATTCCGCGAGTTTACCTACTCTAGAACATATTTCTGGGATCAAGCACGACCATGACTGCTCAACACGTAGACTTGTATGATTTCACAGGTGGAAACACAATTTTAACTATCTTGCTCTGGAGGAGTCACAAATTCACAATCAACAAAATAGTCAATCTGCCAAAAGATAAGTAAATATCACTATATTAGTTTGTAGGCTAAGAATTGTTGTGACATTTAAATGATACCTAAGCCTAAAATGAACTCTAAGAAGAGGGCTTTTTAAACCTTCAAACTAATTAAAAAGAGCAATATTAGCAATTTCCCTTTTTGTGAGAAAAAGAATGTTAACGATTAGCAGTATTCTTTGGAGGGCCTAAAAGCAAGGGCTTTACTATCCTTATACTTGAGCTGCTATTGAGTGAGAGTGATCTATGAAGTACAAATATTTCAAAAATGGTTGTGGCAAGTATATTTTTTGGTATATCAAAAGTATCCTCTCACTTGTAAAATAAGGAACTAATCTCTTTCGAAATGCATAATTGTTACTCCCAAGAATAGACCCATTGATTTTTTTGTGTATTATGTTAATATAATACCAAATAATGGTGGCCCAGTCTCTTTAGAGCTATTAGCCCCTCTAATGTATTGATTCAAGAGTATAGACATTCAGATTTCAATTCGCAAGTGTCGATGTTCCCATAATCCTTCCCCAAAATTTGAGCTCCAAATGTTTATTAACAAAGCAAAAAAATGCCCATGATCAACACATCAACTCCAGCTTCCATGGTGGCCAATCTCAGCACCATTCCCTCCCCATTCAACTGAACCTTTTCCGCCTCTTAACTTCCCCCAATTCTTCTAAAATAATACAACAATAATTAAGTCTTAATCTCATTAGATATTGTCAAAAATTCCTCCGAAGATAACCATTCAAAATTTAGAAAGGGGGATTTAACTGGTATGATATAGAATATTTACTCCTCAAAGGAATCCAAAACCAAATTCCCCCATCCATAACCAGTAAATAAGTTTCATCATTTTTTAAATGTATGATAATCAGACATAAGAAAATGTGAAAAATACAACATCAACCGCACCTTAATCCCACTAAGTATAATCAAACATTAGACTATGTCCTATCATAAATCATGTTCATTACCAAAAAAATTAAACTGTAAATATTTCTTAATAATTTCAACTATGTTTTTCATGGTCTTAGGTTTCATGTTAGAATTGAATTAACCTCCATTTTCTTGACTCTCTTTATAGGTACTTTTATCTTTCTCCTCAACATATTCATTGCTGTTACGAAAATGTAAATAATACAATATCTAGAGTCAGTTAGAACAAGCTTTAGCTAGTAAATAAATCCGAGCTAATGTTTAGCTAATACGGAGAGCAACACAAACATCTCCAGAAAACAACTACCAGTCATTGGTACAGAGAACGAAAATCAACATATTTTGTAAGCATCTTAAAGAGTAGCATCTTCAACTGCAAGGTTATTATGTTGTGCTTGGAGCAGCTTCTTGTTTACTTGTAGATGTCTCACCAGTACTCTTGCCAGCATCTGGTTCTCCAGGCTTTGAAAATTCATGCCCTGTTACAATTTGGTAAATAAAATAAGTTCCGTTAGCCCAGTACGAACCTGAAGTGTTTGACATCATAATCGAGAAAAGTAGACCACATTTTAGGATATTATGAACAATGTTATCAATGTAGAACCATACTATGCATGTCAAAATTTCATTGGCAATCTTGTCCATTGGAACAAACTATAATCATACAGATAAGCGAAACGAAAACCATGTAGCAATAGCAACAGGAAAACTCATGTCGGTAAAAAAGCTACCACTCTATCCATGCCAGAAGGGTACTAGCTATATAGAGTTAAATCATCATCTTTGAATGGCAGTTATATACTTCAAAAGTGCTACCCCTCTAATCCTTACTCATTAGAGGAATCACCAACTCTAACCTACCCTCACAAAAATAAACTTACACAATTCAATTTTAGTATATTGATGCCTAATGGAAAACTCTATTCTCCAATCTAGTTCTTACATACTGCCCTGTTAACTCACCACAACCATGAACATGTCCAATAAAACATGTCCACTAAAACACATCCAACTGATGGGAAATATATATATACTTGGTCCGACCATAAATCATTAAAAATATCCTACCACTACAGGCATTGCGCGAGTTTACCAAAAATCAACCTGCATACATATATTGGTAGCGTATAGTAGCTTGCTTAATTGCCATTCCTAATTCCTAGAATCATGTATGACTTTTTATATTCAAGTAGCCTGCAGAAAAATAAATGTAAAAGAAAAGTACGCATTGTAGTTACCTTCATCATCACTTCCATCAATATCATCACCCAGTGCATCATCACCCAGTGCATCATCACCCAGTGCATCATCACCCATCCCACCAAATTTCTGCAGCAAGTACAAATAATTAGAAAAAATAAAAGACTGATTCAAGAAACTCAACCGAACAGATCACATACAGAGAAATCCATCCCTCCCATTGCATCACCACCCATCCCAGCAAGTTTCTGAAGAATTCACATAAAATTAGGAGAAATAACAATGTAAGAGGCAAACAGAGAATCAAATGAATAGATTACATACTGAGAAATCCATTCCCCCCATTCCTCCAAGTCCCCCCATTCCTCCAAGTCCTCCCATTCCTCCCAGACCTCCCATTGCATCATCACCCATCCCACCAAATTTCTGCAGCATTAGAAAATAATAAATACAACCAATATCAAAAGGAGAAAAGGTTAAAACAAAAAATTAAATGAACACTGTATACCGAGAAATCCATGCCTCCCAAGTCAGGTTCACCTGATTAACAAACAATGAGGCAATTCAATCAGTTCATATACATAAAATAATATTTCCTTCCATGACATTACAATGTTCAGCAGAGTCACATACCCCCCTCGTCCTCATCCTCGTCAACCCATTTATCCCAATCCACTTTCACATAATGTGGAGCTTTTCCTTCTGCACGTAGTAACCTTTTCCACCATTCATTTTCTGCTTTCTGCACTACACAGAATATGCTCCGCACTCCTACATTAATTTTGCTCTCCTGAAACAAGAGAATGGTGAAACAACTGCATTGAAAATGCATCAAAGGAAACCATTCGTTGCAAGTAAAGATATCTCAAATGATTATTGAAAAATGAAAACAAAAAAACATATCATCAAACATTCCTTGGGGAATCAAACAAATAACATGAAAA
This sequence comes from Lupinus angustifolius, assembly GCF_001865875.1. Lineage (NCBI taxonomy): Eukaryota > Viridiplantae > Streptophyta > Magnoliopsida > Fabales > Fabaceae > Lupinus > Lupinus angustifolius. The sequence continues at coordinate 15,492,237 of NC_032012.1, forward strand.
TTAAGAACAACGAGTATAAGAATGTATTAAAAGCTAAAAGGTAAACAATGCCCAAATTAGCAGGCATATCTCAGGCCATGTAATTATTTAAATCATAGGAAAAGAAAAGAACATTATTAAAAATGTCAACGCAATCCATGATTGGGAAGGTCTTCCTCACCTCTACATTAACCTTGTCGAAGAGCTCCAGTTTAAGCTCATACTGGTTGTCACCAGTACCAGCACTGGCAGAAAAGGTAAAAACACCATCTGGAGTAAGATCAACTTTAGCATCTTTCGAATCTGCCAATTGAACTGTGACATATACCTTATCAACCCTCTGAGCCCACTTAACCTCTGGATGACGACTGAAACACAAAGTGAAATATTAAAACGGCAATCAATTAAGAACAGAGACTCATGAATGCATGCAAGGCAAGGAAGATGAAAGTTCTTATCACTAAAATAACAAAATATAAATTGTCCCAGCCCGTTTTCATCACCAGTGTTATCAATATTGGATGGTGGACATTGCAGAAAGCCGGAAAGCCAAAAAACTGATATACAATATACAGGATAACATTGCAGGTATATAATGGATTCATGAAAATTAAAAAATTAACTATATACAGAAAAAGCAACTATAAAAAAATAAATAAGTCATGCAAAACAATAATTGAAATACTTCTATTGAATTAATCAAAAACACGGCAAAAAGAACCTTAAAACATGCATTATGTCATTATAAAATCAAACCAACAGTTATTTGGTATTATACCACGGGAGAATAGGCAAATCAAAAGAATAAAAATAGAAATGTTAAAAAATGTGTAACAAGGAACAAATCAGTCACAAATTAAAGCTTAGGGCACACATATTTGAAACTTCGACACCGATATTAAATTTAATAAATTATAGGACACAGATACATTGATACAATATACAAAATTAGTATAAAACCCTCATTAACATAAACAAATCTTAAATTAAAAGAGAATATCATATTTCAAAATTAGCATGAATCTAGAATATAATAAATATCTAGAGTGTCCGAAAGTGTCTATGAATTATCCAACATACAGATTAGTAAATCAGTACTATAGCTTTCAATTTAATTTTACAATAAATACCTAACTGAAAAAAATGAAAAAAAACTACAAATATATTGCAATTAGCACTTTCACTAGTAAGTTTAACTAACATCTTTGATAATTTTCAACAAATCTTACAATTAACAACATAGAAATGGTAACTAACAACAATATGATAATCAAATAGGTGCAGAAATGAAATGGATCATAGAAAGGAGAAGGGACTGTACCTCATATTTTGTTGACGAAAGATGAGAGAGAAAGTAAAACCCTAAGAGAGAGAAACTGAAAACCCTAAAGTGACCCTTTATTATGGAAGGACAATAATAATGATATATAAATAAGGAAATAAATGTTAGTTGGATATTATTTTCTAGTATCTTCTAGAATACGTTGTCACTGTCATACATTGTATAATAACTCATTGGGCCCAGCTTTCTATTTTGGGCCTGCTTGTCTGCGACTCGGCCCAAAGTTTTAATATTGTGTATCATATATTGTATTTTCATGAAAATATAGGATAAAAACTTTATTTAAAAGGGGGATTCAATTCAATGTTGTTAAATAGGGACAAGTGAGACTAAGTAAATTAACCGATCGTTTTGGTCCTTTTGAAAATACTAATTAAGATATCTAATGAAATTATTATTGGAATTGAGATTTCATTCAAGGAGAAATATATTAAATATCTAAAGTTTTTTTATGTATATTATATATATGATTCGATCCACAAGGACTATTATTATAAATTGTTTGATTGTCTTTTTCTGATGAAGAGGTAAAACATCAACTTGAATTTGGGATCTATGAAGCACGGATACTAATACGTGTGTCGGATACGATACGTATCCAATACGTCGATACGCATTTTTTCCAAAATACAGGATATGATACATTCAGGGATTTCAGGGATACGCATATAAAATAATAAAAACACATAAAATATGATAAAATTATAAGTGTAAATTAAAATATGCAAAGTAAAAAATATAATGGAAATTTAAAATCATTGCCCTCCATAACAAATCTATCTTATCTTATTTTAATGAAAACGAATCTATCTTAAAATCATTGCCCTCCATAACAAATATATATTATCCTACTTTAATGAAAACGAATTTATCTTATCATGTTTTATTGGAAACGAATTTATATATTCTATACTTTACTGAAAACGAATCCATATATCTTATATTTTATTGAAAACGAATCGGATACGTGTCTTAATATTTATTTATTTTATTATATTTATTTAATTTTTGGATACTCTATGGATACGTATCCTTCGCGAAACTGAGCGTATCCGTGTCGGATACGTGTCGGACACTGACACGTGAGGGTATTTGACGAATCCGTGCATCATAGTTTGGGATAGTGATTTAAAATCTTAGTAAAAAAATAGGTTTATTATCTCAGGTTTGTTTTTCGTAAAGAAATATCAATCTGCAACGGGCGCGGACGGATGTGGGTAGTGCTTTCCCGTGCCCTAACTCGCAATATTTGTGGTACCCATGTGGGTAGCGGGTATTTGCGGGTACCCAACAAGTTTTTAATTTTAATGATATATTTATACAATTTGTAATAATCAATATGTAAAAATAATTGTTACATGAATAATATGATATTTATATGATAAATTTATGATCATAGTCAAATATGTGTAATTTATTATGAAATAATAATAAACTATACAATATATAATCCTAAAATAATAATAAATATATATAAAAAATTAACTAAAAACTAAATATATAAATTTGCAGGTACCCGCGGGGCGGGTATTACAAAACTCGTTTCCGCCCATAAGCTATTATTGCGGGTACCCATTGCGGATATTTTCACAGGTACTCGCGGGTGAGGTTTTTTTGCCATCCCTAAAATCTACAGCACTTTCCTTTTAGTATTAGGCTTATTATTTTATTTGCAAAATAAATTCTGTATGGAAAGTGCACTTATTAAAGTTTGAACCCGGATATGAGAGTATCTAGTAAAATTACTATCTGAAATTACTCTTGGAGAAACATTATACATTATTATATTATATGAGATTATGAAGTGGAGAAAAAAAAATATTGACGATGTATGAGGTCTATTCATTAATTATTATATTATTAACCATTTATACTTAATTGTTATTGATTTTTTAAAATTGTAATTCAAAAGAATAATAATTGATATAATAATTGTATAATTATATTGTCAATATGATGTGACAAATGTATTGTATAAGCTAATACATTAATAATCTATTAAAAATAGTTGTAGATTAATCAAGTCGGACTAAGTCTAATAAACTTTTCATATCTAAGCTCTTGAGTTTTTTTTAAAGATTTAGTTCTAATGACATTTTCATTCATTTCAGTGTTATTTTTTGTTGTAATATCCCTTTTTATTAATAGTGTAGATCTTATTGATAAATTATTAGATTCAAATATATTTTTCATTCATTCTTATATTTCATCTTTTAATATATTTTATGATTTTAAATCACTTTTTAAATAAAAATTAGATTCAAATATAAATTATAAACTTAAAGATATAATTTGAATTATATCTTCATCATTTTCATTGTTACTATACTTCTAATTTCAATAAAAAAGTTAAAATTGGAAAACAATATACTCATTCCAACACTTCTGATGTTTGAATTTTTCATATTATTTTATATATATTAATGTTTTAAGAAATGAATACACATTTAAATTTTACTTTCAAATTATAATTTTATTAATTACTCATTTTTCACCCATATTTTTTAATTTTTTATATTTTAATTTCAATGTGTATTAAGTGATATTATTTTAGTCAAGTTCTATTTAATGTTTATATCATTTATTAACTTATTAAACTATATGTATAACTTTACACATAAAAAAAAGAGTATTTAATTTTTTTTCTTGAATACAATGTATATGCTAAACAATTTTTTAAAGATAAAAATATATGCACCAAGAGTGTAAAAAATGTATACATTGTCCATCATCATATTTAATTATCATTAATTTTTCAAAAAATAATATAAATTAATGATAGATTGACTGTGTATAAATTTTTACACTAACTGTATATAGATATTTCATTATTTTTCAAATATGTTGAACAATTTTCCAAAAACATATAAAAAGTGATGCATTTAACTTAGTCATTGAAATTGTAGTAAGAAATTTGAAATAATGAACAAATATATGACATAAATAGTACAATAATATATAACACTAAATGAATGATGAAGATATAAGAGTTTACAAGAATAAAAAGTATACTCTTATAAATAATATATAATAAATACGGTACTCCCCCACTGCCACTCACACAAACCTAGAACCATCCCAGGATATAAGGTAACATTTATTTTGGTTTGTCAGTACTCATTTGAAAGAGTTCACTGCTCATTTACGTTGTTCAACAACCATGCATGCTTATTTATGTTTTTATCCGATCTATATAAGACACCAAACTTCCACGTGTGGAGAACACAATTTCTTCACATACTTTCTTAAATTTATCCACTTCAATTCTGGTCCAAATTCAATGAAAAACTTTTCTTGTGATTCGTGATCCCATAATTACACTCTATCTCTTCTTCATTTGACTATTATTTTCTTGAGAGAAAAAAGTATTGATTATATTGTATTTGCATATTCCATCGTTTATATTTAATTATATTAATTTTAAAAAAATAATTTGAAAGAATAATAGATGATATTAATTGTATATAAATATTTACTCTTGTATAGATTTTACACTCTATTTTGTTGTGATTTTGTTGTGTAGTTTATTTATTTTTATTTGTGCTTAGTTATACTTTATTGCATTGTCTATATGTACTATATAATAAAAAAAGTTGCCTATGTGTTAGAAACTTAGTGAAAAACTTTTCTCCTAAAATTTGCTTAAATACTTAATAATAATATATTTCCACACAATACTTAAAAACTTTTAATTTGAAAGAGCAATGGAAAAGTCAAAGTTTTGATAATGAAATTTTTAGTTTTTCCACACAATACTATATTTCCTTAAATACTTAATAATAATATAAGGCTACGTTTAACTAAAACTTTTTTATATACCAAAATTTTCTTACGCCGAAAAGTTAATCAATCCTGTGTAACTAATTGGGGATGTTTTCTCTCTTAAAAAAATTCTTCAATAAAATTAACTTTTGCTACATTTTCATTTTGCTATGTCACATGACATGTTTGTCTCTTATTTATTTTCGGGCGAAGATCGAAACACCAATTATAATTAAAAAAAAAAACTAGTTTTATTCATTAATAATTCATAATATGGAATGTATAATATTGAACTCTGTAATAAAGGAGAATTCAATAATATTATACTTATCTTATCATAAGATCAAAAGCTACCCACTCGAAAGCATTCATATACATTTTAAAATTTGTAAAATTCAAAATCAAAATCAACTCAAAAATCAATTTAGAAAATTCCTTCTGATATTATATTACATCAATTTTATCCACCACATGGTATGAAGTTCATGCATGTAATAACTGAACGTTATAACATACATTGGCCTAAATTTGATAGTAACCGTATGAAATTAAATTAAATTAGAAAAATCATTTGAAATTAAATTAAATTAGAAAAATCATTTGAAATTAAATTATCAATCCTTATTATATAATAAAGAGTCTAAATTCTAGTTTAAAATATAATATCAATTTCAGTCACTCATTAGTATTAATTGTTTTTGGTTATGGAGATTGAAAATTTGTTTTTTGGTTGATTATAATTTATTCTTTAAGATTTTATTTTACATTACGTTTATTTATTATATTTCATTCAATTAATATATAATGCAGTTAAAAAAATCGGTTATAAATATAATATTATTTATCCACTAATTTGCATTAATTGTTTTTTTATTATGGAGATTGAAAAATTTCTTCCTAGTCGATTCTAACTTATTATTTATTAAATTAAAAGATATTAATGGATGAATAAATTGTTCTAAATTATTTAATAAATATAACTAAGGTGGTAAAAATAATTTATTGATATTTAGAAATAGGGATGGTAATGGGTGTAAATGGGTACGGGTAGCGCATTGCCCGAACTTATCAAATTGTTTCATTTTTGGATCTAGACTCGCTCAGATGTATACTGATACATGTTGGCTCTGCTACATGTGGATTTTGGGTACCCGACGAATCCATGGGTACCCACAAATTCAAAAATATTAGAAATGATTACGAGTAATTTATGCAATTGTGTGTTTGTTTTCTACAATCTTATATGTTAGTTAGTCAATCAACAAGAAAAAAATTATAAAATATAATTTAAAGTTTAAACATAATATAAATTGACTATTAAACACAATTAACTTTACTCAAATAAATATAAAAACAACTTCAATATTAGGATGAAAAATGTATTAAATAAGAACTCTTCAACCAACATAATATTACATCATACATATGAATTAACAAAATATCATCACAGCTTAACGACATAACAATCATATTTATGAATTAATATATTATAATTATGGATTAACAATATAATATTACAGTTATGATTAACATGATATTACAATTATAGATTAACAATATAACATAGTAATTATGATTAAAATGATATTATAATTAGGTTGTTACATACAGTGTTATGAGAACTGGACCGCACCGGACGGTCCGACCAGTCTAACCTCTGACCGGACTTGAAAACGGCTTTGGTTTGCAGTCTTAACCGAGTTAGGGTTGAACCGCTTTGATCTGGAGAAATTTCGATCCGACTGTGTTAAACTCGGTTCAACCGCATTAACCCGGAAAGTAAACCGGACGGTTCAATTAACAAATTTTAAAAAGTCGAACACCACTCAAATATTTTGTTTTACTCTGATCCAAAAAAGGATAAAGATATATTACTTCAATACAATTATACATAATTATTAATTATATAAAATTTACATTTATTGATACAAAGTATTAATTATGTATAAAATCATCCGGTCAAACCGAACAGTTTAACTATTTAAACCGTTTAAACCTAATATGAGACCTCTTCCAGTTTGACGTTCGAATCGAGTTTCACAACATTGGTTATATATATAGGAATTAATAGCGGGTTCGAGTAATCACAGGTCTGGGTACTTCATTACCCGAATCCAGATTCATTCAACAGTGAGTCTCAAAATATCATGTTAAATTACTTACAGGTCCAAAAATACCAACCTGGATCCAACACGTTGTAGATATTATTGGCGGGTACCCGCGCATCTGGATACTTATTGTCATCCCTATTAAAAAAATATCATGATAAACTCTAACGTGACATAATTTTATAAAATAAGCAATTAAATATCAAGACCATGAATATCATGCATACATTTCATAATGAGATACAATTCAGAAAATATGCAAAGAGTGAAAATGTTATTTTTTAAAATTAAATATATGACATCAAACATGTTTAATGAATATGAAGGAAGTTAAAACATTATTTTTTTAAAATGTATTTTTCCCAAACTGAAAATACACACAACATAAATAATAATATTATAACTTAATCAATGACTCAATGTGTACATCAGTAGTGAGGAGAAATGAAATGCATGTGAAAAATGTATTTCACACAATAAAAATACACATAGCACAAATAATAACATTATACTTAATGGATGGTTCAATGTGTACAACAATGGTGAAGGGAAAGGAACATGGGTTACTTTAACAATGCATGTTCGGTAGGTTAAAGAAAAAATGTCTTTGAGTAGTGTGAGTAACATAAAAGAAGAAAGGAAGAGAGATGTGTAATGCCCCAAAAATTACTCCAAAAATCTTGCTAAAAAATGTGTAATTTTTTTTAATAATGAAGTCGTATAAAATTTATTTCCTTATATTCGTTTCATTTTCGGAACTCACTTTAAGTAACATACAATGCGAAAAATCGAAAATCATTACCTAATGGTAATAAAAAATAACTCAATATAACTTTGAATCATACTTCATTAAAATATCATAAAATGTTGGTACGAAGTACAAGGCCGAATCCTAATCGTCGCACAAATAAAACTACTCACAAAATAAATACCCTACACAGGTACCCTAATCAAAAAGCAAAATAGAAATGGAAATAGCTCCTAGCGGGTAGCCCCAGCGTCTGCGGGTGTGCTAGAACACTCGCTTGAGTCCTCCTCCATCTCCGAGTCGGAAGAGAGTTGACAACTTCAATGGAGTCCTCAATGTTGATCAACTCCACGCAATCATCCTCTTCAGCTGCGAGGGAGTCACCATCCTTGCATTTGCCTAGAGGTCTAGCATCGTCCGCTGGGCTGCTCTCCTCTATACTGAGGAATTGATCGCGTCGTTCCATGTCCATCGCCTCTTGAAATGGCCTGCAACATCTGGTCCCTGAGGGGTCACAGACTGAGTCGACGATACAACAGGTGCTGACCTTCGTGGTGGCAGGATAAAGGAAGCCTCTAGCTCCTCGTGATGGTAGGGAAAGTGCATGGAAGATCCATCACATACCATCTCTATCTCTAGGGCACAAGGGCCTGTGTAGGTGTATCTATGACCATCACTACTCCATGTCCCCTTCTGGGACATCGAAAAACGGTAACTCCGAATCCTGGCCGAACGATCCATCTGAAAAAACGCGAATAAAAGACAAATAGAAAGAAGAGGGAGTAAGACATCTAATGAATATTACTCATTGACGGCGTGGAATTACACAGAATATTACATCCAAATAGACACACATAATATACACAATATATATATATATATATATATATATATATATATATCACATACATAAATGCAAATGATGAATGACGTTATAACTCAAACCATGAGGATTAATATACACGAGCTCAATGTATGAATGTTATGTTTATTTTATCCATCCTTACACCAATATCCTCCCAATAAACTATTCAGAAATAATCGAGAGTACAGGTACCATAACAAGCCGATTTGAACGCACCAAACTATTCCTGGCAAGGATATATGATCGATCTGTTCCAAAGAGCTGTCTATTTCAGGATGGTGTAGTATCAAACACTTTATGGGCATCCCTTTCATCGATCCTGATTGCAAAGAGGGGTTGTCAGAGATCGTCTAGTTTGCACTGTGAGAACTGTCTGATCAAATAGAATACCTCATCCAGGAATATAAGAGACTCATCTCACCTAGACTCACCCTCAAGACTTTGCTGACGAATCACCACCATCGCCGTCTTTCTCAACATCTCGGAGCTCGTTCGTCTCATGTAAATTTCCTCTCTACTACTTCATTATTCGTAATGAGTATGCACACTAACTGAGGTTAGCCGATTAAATCTTTTAATCATTATTTTATATGATCGGTCCAATCTCAGACATCTCTCAAAGGAATGCTTCATGTGGGACCCGATCTTACGTCATCACGTAATAGAGGAATAACATCCTTACCACTACGAACCATCATTGAATATCCTGGACGACCACATGGTCAAGCCTCTTACGGTCAGACGACCTTGCTACATGGTATCAAGTAATCCTTTTTGGGCATTGCCCTAATCACGATATCATAGTCGGAAACCTTGCCCTAAATAGGCGCAAGAACAAAGGTACATGTATAAGTTTGTCAATTTTGGGCACCGAACTCAATCATCTGAGTCACGGTCTTTTCCAAGTGTAAATACACTTCACACCCAAGCTAGGGTTATTGCCTAAGCAATCAAACAATCAGAAACAATAAAAAATATTGTACGTCTCTCGCTCAAGCGATGAACTCATCAAAACAAACTCAATTCTCTTCCTGATTCTCACCTAAGCGAGGGACTATCGCTCAAGCGACAAATCCATCAAAAAATGGTCAAAATACATGTCTGGTCCTTGCCCGGGCGAGGTATGGTCGCCTGGGCGCCAAAAACGCCCAATACAGGTTGTCTGGCCCTCGCCCAGGCGAGGGGTTGCTCGCCCAAGTGCAAAATGGGGTCTGACTTCTGCTTCTCCCTCACCCAAGCAAGGCTGACTCACCCGGGCGAGGTGGTCCAGTTACCAGGACCATTTTCCTCGCCCTTTTGGGCTACCGGATCGAAACTCTTCCCTGTTTGCTATCCCTATGGATTTTAGTTTCTTGAGTGGTGTTCCTTCATGGATAACTACCATAATACATGATATTTGAATCTATCCTAAGCATACAACTTAAGAAAGTATTCGTACAAAATCCATTCACACAAATATTTGATTAAGTGCGGGTTTTCTTAATACACAAATATAACTCCAAACTTTTGAAATAGTTAATGAGATCTGGGTGTCATATTCAGACACCACTATGTCACGATGTATTCTCCCTCACCTTAGGTTTTCGCGTGCTTGATTTCCTTTACGAGAGAGTGAGTTGATCGTCCAGCTTTGAAAGCTTCGAAACTAAACACACAAAAATAATTTAGTGATTTGGGAATCAATTTTACATGATAACCCTAAAGTAAAGTCATTGTGTAACACTTTAATCCATTTCATGAACTCAAAGACTTTCATCCATCCGGTCCAAGATTCAAATTTTTGAACCATCCTTTATCATTGAAAATCTTGTTCCCGATATCCAACGTTTTCCAAGATAAGTTTTTAATAAAGTTTACACTTTTATCACCTCATAGATTTATATTTTCATGGAGACTTTTTAAGCCATACTTCACCATTTTAAGGTAAGTTTCTTAATCGAAGTTCACACTTTTAAATCCATATCTTCCAAGTTGATCTTACCACTTTAAAGTAAGTCATCTTTAGTAGATTTCATATTTTGCATAATAGGTTTCCATGGTCATTTCAACACCTTCTTGATAGTGTTGATCTCATACTTAAACAACATTTAAAATCAACATTTCTTAAGTTACACTTACCACTTTAAAGTAAGCTAACCTTATTAAGGTTCATCCTATAACAAATCAACCATTCATTACTTCTTAACACTTTAAGTTTATAAAGTCAAGACTTTTATAAGTCATCTTTTATCCCAAATTATTACTTGAACTTGGAAGTCAAAGAATATCATTTACTAATCAAACTTTTAACTCATAATATTTTAAAACAACACCTTTCACAAAACTCATCCTTAAACATTTTGGATTTCAAAGTTAGAAACTAAACTTTTCCTAAAGACATATAGGCCATGATATAGACCTAATGCTAAGGAAAGTTTTGATCCTTCAACGTATCATTAAACACTTTAAAGGTTCCTTTGATAACAAAATTATCCCCTTTGAAACAAAATCAAACTTCAACATAAAAAATATACTATTCTAAACTTGTCCAAAAATATGGTTTTTCAAGCCAAAAACAAGTGGAAAAGTCCAAACTTGGCATGATTAGGAAAACTCCTTAAATTTTCATTTGATATACAACCATCACCTTTAACCATGTTCAAATACCAACAAACATACAAACTTTCTAAACATTAAAAACAGCCCCATGAACACAAAGAGTTCATGGTTTCAAAATAACTTTCTAAGTTCAAGAAAATATCTATTTGGAGTTTTGAATATAAAAAGAGTTAGGAATATTATTAGAACATTTCAACGGTTGAAAATATTCATAACATACATATAAACATCTAATGGTTAGATCTTAAGAGATGAAGAAATCAAAATGAATAATCATGAAGAACTACCTTGAGAGTTCTTTAGAAAATGCAAAGTGAAGAAAGAGTTTGAAATGCCAAGGGTTTATTCTAAGCTAGGGTTTGGCTCCTTAAAGAGAGAAATCTGATTTGGAGGGGGAGGGGGGGATCATTTGTTTTTCAAAAAGTAGTTTGTGTAAGAGATAGGTGAGTGATTTTATGGATTTTGTGTAAGAGGATATGTAATTATGCTTGTTTAACAAGCAAACCTCTTACGTGAAAGTGATGGGACCTTTTCGGTGAAACATTCTCGATTAAACCATACCCAAGTATTTTTGGCTAATACTAGGTCGGATATTAAAAATCTTCCGATTTCGGTTTATGGTTAGAACTTCAAAACACGAAATTTGGAGTGAAAACCATTTAGAAATACGTTCCGGAGGAACTTGATGTCTATCTTGACTCAAAATAATATTTCGAAGCCAATGGCATAATCGGAATTCGATTCCGAGTTACGGAACTCAAAAACACGTTATTGGGCCGAATTCAAGTGAATTTGGGTCCGGCAGCAGCACAAAAACCTTTTGTCACAGAAATTACGACAATTTATCATAAAATAGAAAATCATAGAACAAGAGTAACACTCAACTATGGTTTAGCCTAAATACATATTGATTAATTTATAAAATTCATCGTTGATAAAATAAATAATTAATAAAACATACACAGCAAATTCACGATGTTACAAGATGATTCAAGGATATCTTGGAAGAAGAAAGGAGTGGATAGATGATGGAATGATTTCTTTAATAAAAAATGAATAAGGTGGTCTAGAGTTGTCAAAGAGAGAAACAAATAATAATTGAATAATTTTGAAAAGAATAAATAATGAACATTTTGTTTAATGTTTTAAATGACCTAATTTAATTTTGTAAAAGTAATTTTAGAATATAAAAAATACTCCTTTAATTTACGGTTTTCTAGAAATGGAGATGTCATTGTTGTAATATCACGAGCCCATTACATTTATAATAAGAAGATTATATATAGAAAAAAATCAGCCCATTAACAAAATATCAATAAAATACGAGTAATTAATCAAGATAAAACTTCATCTATAAAAGACATTATTCAATAGTCATAATGCTATTTTCTAAAAAGTGATCCTATAAAACTAAAATCCATAATTCTATATTTGTAATGTTACATGTAACACCGTGAAAATTCGATATATTTTATTAATTATTTATTTTTAACAAAAATTAATTGGTAATGAATTAGGCTAAACCGTAGTTGAGTTTTAATCTTGTGTTGTGCATTCCTTTTTTGTAGTAAATTTTCATAATTTTGTATGGCGGAAAGTTTTTGGACTGCTGTCGAGCCCAAATTCGCCTGAATTCGGTCCAAAAACGTGTTTGCGCCATCGGTTTTGAAATATAAATTCGAGTCAGGATAGACATCAAGTTTGTCCAAAATGCATTTTTGAATATTTTTCCATCTGAATTCGACATTTCGAAATTCTAACCGTAACCGGAAGATTTTAACATCCAGCCGAGTATTAGCCAATAATACTCGGGCATGGTCTCATCGTGAATGTTTCGCCAAAAAATTTACCTCATGTTCCCAAGTGAAACTTGCTGGGCAAGCAAGCAAAAATGCTCATCTTTTACACTAAGCCCCTCAAACCCTTCACTTACCCATTGCACCATTAATCTCGGAAAACCTTGGTTTTCCTCCATAAATCAAATTCCATTCTCTCTAACTTTGATTTATTCCACTTAAAAGAGCCATAAAACCTCTTGAAACCCTTGGCTTGCTTGTCAAAAAACTGAACCATGACACTTTAAAAAGAGCCCACCCCCTTTGAGAAACCATTGGCTCTACATTGCATTGCATTTCTTATTCCTTTGGATTTTCTCAAGAACCTAAGGTAAACCCTCATGCTTGTTCTTCATCTTTTAGAAAATCTAGCTGTTCATTATTTACGATATTTGAGTATGATGTTTATACGTATGTTACAAACATTTTCAACCGTCAAAATTTTCTAAAAACCTTCCCATCTCTTGTTATACACAAGAACGCGAAAAATGAGTTTTCGTGAATCTAGAAGTTGTTGTTTTGAAACCATGAAATCTTGTTATTCATGGGGCTGTTTTAGTGTTTGAAAATATGCATGTTATTTATGTTGAGAAAAGATGATGATTTTGAAATCAAATAATATTTTAAATCAAAATGTCCTTTTGATCATGAGATCAATCCTTATAAAAATGTGTTGAAATGATCGTGAACCGATAGGAATCGGGAACGAGACTTTCGAGGATAAGTGATGGTTCAAGAATTTGAATCTTGGACCGGATGGATGAAAGTCTCAGATGTTCTTAGAATGGATTAAAATGATGTCTTTAGCTTAGAGTTAGTAGAAAAACGATTTAACTCGCGAATCGCTGATTGGATTTCGTGTTTAGTTTCAAGGCGTTCGAAGTCGGACAACCTACGCATTCACGGAAGGGAAATCAATCGTGTTGCAACCCAAGGTGAGAGTGAATACTTCGTGACATAGTGGTGTCCGAATATAACACCCAGATCTCCAAACTACCTCAAAAGTTGGGAGTTATTTCTGTTTTTGTTAGAAACCTGTACTTAACCAAATGATTTCGTATCTAGATTAAGTACGGATGTTTCCTTAGGTTATATGCCCCTAGAGTAGTATGAAATATCAAGTCGTGTGGTTGTTATCCATGAAGGAACACCACTCGAGAAACTAAAACGCGTATGGATCGAAAACACCGGTGGTATTCGATCTAGTGGCCCAAAAGGTTGAGAGAGTAGTCCTGGCCACTGGTCAAGCCACGCCTAGGCGAGCCAAACACGCCTAACAGCTAGACCAGCCACGCTTGGGCGACCCAGCCTCGCTTGGGCCAGCCAAACATGCCTGACCAATGGATCAGCCATGCCTAGGCGAGCCAATCACGCCTGGGGGAGCCAGCTATGCCTGCTCGAGGGCCAGGCAGCGTGCTTGGCCTGTTTTGGGCGGTTTTGGCCCCCGAGCGACAGTCCCTCGACTGGGCGAGACCTAGAGGGTGATTTTGACCAGTTTTTGGTGGATTTTTCACTTGAGCGAGAGCCATGCAGAGAATTAAATCTGTTTTGATGAGTTTGTCGCTTGAGCGACAGTCTTTCGCTTGAGCGAGAGACAAACAATATTTTTGATTGTTTTGATTGATTGATTGCTTAGGCAATAGCCCTAACTTGAGTTGAAGTGTATTTACACTTGGGGAAGACTGTGGCTTGGAGGATTGAGTCCGGTGCCCAAATTGACAAACTTATATTGTTACTTTTGTTCTTGTGCCTTATGCGGGCAATGATTCCGACGAGGATGTCATGAGCAAGGCTATGCCTAAAAAGGATTACATGATACCACACAGTGAGGTCGTGTGACCGTAAGAGGCTTGGTCATGTGGCTGTCCAGGGTAATCCAGCGATGGTTCGTAGTGGTGGAGATGTTATTCCTATATTATGCGATAACGTAAGATCGGGTCCCACAAGAAGCATTCCTTTGGGAGATGTCTTAGGATGGGCCGATTGATATAAAAGAATACTTAACATATTTAATTGGCTAACTTCGATTAGTATGCATACTCATCATGAATAACAAAGTAGTGGAGAGGAAATTTATGGGAGACGAACGAGCCCCGCGATATTGAGAGGGACGACGATGGTAGTGATTCGTGAGCAAAGTCTTGAGGGAGAGTCTAAGTGAGACGAGTCCCTTGTATTCTTGGATGATGTATTTTGTTGGATCGGACAGTTCTCACAGTGCAAACTAGACGATCTCTAACAACCCCTCTTTGCAATCAGGATCAATGAGAGGGATGCCCAAAAAGTGTTTGATACGACACCATCCTGAAATGGACAGTTCTTCGGAACCGATCGATCATATATCCTTGCGAGGAATTTATTTTTTTGGTGCAATCAAATCGGCTTGTTATGGGACCTGTACTCTTGGTTATTTCCAAATAGTGTATTGGGAGGATATTGGTGTAAGGATGGATGAAATAAGCATATCATGCATAAATTGAGAGTGTGAATATTAATCCTCATGATTCGAGTTATAACATCATTTTATCATTGTGCATTATGTTTATGATATGTATTGTGTATATCATGTGTGTATGTTTGTATGTGATATTCCGTATAATTCCACGCTGTTAATGAATTATATTCATTAGATGTCTTACTCTATCTTCTTTTCTTTTCTTTCTTCTTGTCTTCGGTTTGCGTTCTCGTCTAGATGGACCGTACGGTGAGGATTCAGAGCTACCGATTCTCAATGTCCCAGGAGGGTACATGGAGTAGTGATGGACATAGACACCGACCCTTGTGCCTTAGAGTTGGAGATGGTTTGCGATGGCCCCATGATGCGCTCCCCTTCACAACATGCGGACTTGGAGGCTTCTTTCACCTTACTTGCTTGGAGATTTACACCTACCACACCATCCATTCAGTCTGTGATTCCTAACGGACCCACGGATGTTGGACCATCAACTAGGAGACGGGGTAGTGTTGATGTGCCCGATTCCCCACCGGGGAAGAGAGATGCTATACGGACGATGCCCGATCTTCAGGCAGATGCGAGAGTGAGAAGAAAGTCACAAGGTTCGTCCAACAACCCAAGAAAGGAGCTGGAAGTCGAAGAGGAAGACTGTGTGGAGTTGGTTTGTATAGAGGACTCCATCGAGGTGGTGAACCTCTCTTCCGATTTTGAGATGGAGGAGGATCCTAGCGAGTGTTCTAGTACACCCGCTAACCTTGGAGCTAGTCGCTAGTGGTCATCTCTATTTCTAGTTGCCCTTGAGGCGGGTATCTGTGTAGGGTACTTTTAATGTTTTGAATAAACCAGACTATTGTACATATTTTCAGTTTGGATTAGGATTTATTTCGATTTTCTTTTGTATAAACGTTTTCAGTCAATTTCAATAAAGGATCATTCCATGAACTATTGTTGTCTTTTCTGCATTTTAGGTTACTTAACGTGATGTCCCGAAAAGGAATCAAAGGTAAATGAAGAGTTTTACATTACACCAAAAAATAATTACCCATTTTTGTGCAATATTATTGGATAAATTTTCGAGGCGTTACATTATATTTGTTAAATAAAAATATTGTTTATCTTCACCATATGAATGTACTATATTTGGATAGTAAAAATATTAACTACAAATAATAAAAAATGAACAACATTTGCTAGAAATTAGTCTTCATTTTTTGGTACTACCAATTGTATTTCTTACATTATTGGTAATAAATTGAACCTTTTAGAAATTCATGATTACTTCTTTTAACAAGTGTCACCCACATAAATCAAACAATTAACTTTGCTTAAAAGCTAATAGTGTCTTATACTAGTATTTAGGACACTACTGCCAATAGTGTTAAGATATACGGTGGTTGGTTGGAATATTTCTTCAAACTTCATTGCTTCTAGAGTTCTAGTATCCATATCTTTCTAAAATATAATTACTTATTTTAAAGGAAAATATTAATAAGTGTATCAATAACATTTTTGAAGTTATTATTTTTCCTAAATATTAATAAGTGAATCAATAACATTTCTTAAGTTATTATTTTTCTAAAGATACTTTTTTTTGAAAAGGTGCAGATACCAATGCTTAAACTTGATTGGTAGCTCAAAATACATTCAAGGTAGTGGTTAATATTACCTATTTTAAAATAATAGGATTAAATATCCACGGATATTTGTATTCACTTAAAATAAAGAGACATGCCCATATATATATATATATATTTATTTATTTTTACCATAAAAAATATTACTTATTTGTATTTTTTATTTTTAACTATTTTTGAAATTCTCAAAATTATTTTAATTGAAATAATTTCACATCATCCAATACTAACTAATAATTATAAATTATTTATTAAATCAAATAATTATATTTTAACTCATTTTTGTGAAAAGTTACTTAGATTTATTTATAAAGGAAAAGGAGAGTAGCTCAATTAAAAAATTTAGAGAGATAACTAGTTGGAATTTTTTATAATGTAATATTTAGGTCTAATAGTGTGAAAATCTACACATAAATGATAAGTAATAGATTATAATGTTTATATATTATATACTATTAGTGTAAAAATTTATTATATCATATATTATTTATTTGGAATACTTTTTTTTTGAACAGTCATAATTAAATATGAAAGATAGATGATGCAGTAATAATATATAAAACTCATACACTATTGATGCATATATTTTACATGGCTGTCCACCATAAAAGTCATTTAATGAAAAAGTGTATATACTAACAACATATTAGTTTATATATTGTTATTGTATTATCTACAATTCATATTCAGTTATTATTAACCCTTCTAAAAAATAATACAAATGAATAATACATTAACATTATATAATTCTTTACCTAATAACATATAGATATTGCTCTGAAAGAAAATAATCATTTATCCTATTTTGTTGTTAAGTGTAACACTCATAATTTTTTAATTTTAAAGAAATTATGTAACCGAAAATACTTAAGTAAGATTCTATATTCTTATAATTAGCCATATCAAAATTAATATTATTTTTTTGGAAAACAATACTATACATACAATCAAAATAGATTAGTTTTTACCCAAAAGATAAGAGAATATCATAGATAGTCCGAAAACATTCCTAATAAAAAATTATATAATTAATATATCATTCATTATTCATTTATATTAATTTATTTATTTAATTAAGAGTGTTAATACTAATTAATACAAGTGAATAATATAATGTTAGAATAAAAAACATCTATACTACTGGTATACATATTAAATTACTTTTTGAAGATTCCAATAATCACATGATAGCAATGCAGAATAATAAAGTACCTAAGTTCAAATTCATTAAATTCTTTGGGACCACTTCCATTTTTGGGTTGAGTGTGACAAAATAGTGAAAGCTAGTTGTGAGGTGTTTGCTAAAGCGGATTTTCCTCGTTACATGATTTTTCTTGTACTTGTAGTATTGTGATCATTCATCATTAATCATTTCATGCTTTTATGCCTTTCTTTATTGTTGGATATTTAAGACTTTCATTTTTTATGCAATATATGATTATTGCTCATTCCAAGAATACCTACTTTCCCATTGTAACAAAAATTTGTTATCCCAAATTATATTTGCACTAATAAAAATAAATTATATTAATTAAAATTTTAAATATTAATTATTATTTTTATTTATTGATTAGTGCTGACAAAATTTGGAATAATATCTCGGATAATAGATATTTCTTCCCAATTTAGACAATTATTAAAAATTATAAATAATTCTGATTCTTTCCACCTTTTCATATGAAATTTGGACATTTAAGTTGCACCTCTTAGCCGCGAGCTGTAGGAGTTTACTATAATATCTCAACATCATATGAAATGATATATATAAATAAAAAGGTTCATAATATACACCATTCTCATCTCGTATCGAGATCATAATTTAAGCATCTTCTAGAAGGTGAAGCTAAATTCCACTATTCTTTTTACATAGAATTATGATATTTGATTTTGATTTAAGGGAGTCACACACTCCATATACCCATTAAAATAAATACAATGTTCATGTTACAAAGTTTATACTAATCATTGAATTTTTATTTTCAAGGTGGAAGATTCATGAGAATAAAAAAGAACAAGACACACACTTGTTTTCAACAACAAAGGTGAAGTTTCTTGAAGTTGCATAGATACATACATTCATGTCTTTCTCAACTACAACATGGGTCACATTCCTCTCAGGGGAAACGTTTACCTCAACTCTACCTCAATGGTTGAGATTCATTTTCCTCTCACCTTGTCCCCAAAGAGTTTTGTTATCTACCTTCAATGTTCTACTCCTACTTACCCTCTTTGTGATTTCAATTATAAAGCTTTGTTCTAAGTTCAAATCCAAATCCAGTGTTGGCAAAACCAATGAGCTCAACCATATCAGAAACAATGACAAATCTTTTGTCAGAACAAGTGCATGGTTTAAGCTAACACTAGCTGCAACTGTTGTTTTAACCATACTTTACATAGTTGCTTGTGTTATAGTGTTTACTAGTTCTAGTTCAAGTTCAACCAAGGTTGCATGGAACCAAATTGATGGGTTATTTTGGTTAGTCCAGGTTATAACACAAGCACTTATTGCAGTTTTGATCATCCATGAGAAAACATTTGAAGCTGTTACTCACCCTTTATGGCTTAGAATTTATTGGATTGCATATTTTATCATCATTTCTTTGTTCACAGCTTCTGGGGTTATGAGATTGGTATCTCTTGATGAAGCTGAAAACAAAGACTTGTTTATCATTAAGGTGGATGACATTGTATCTTTCATTTCTCTCCCTGTGTCACTGTTTCTTCTTATTGTTGCTGTTAAAGGAACCACTGGGATTAGTACTATGTCTAGTGAAGTAACAGAGCCACTTATTAATGAGGAAATTAAGTTATATGGTGATAATTTAAGCACAAGTGAGGTTACTGCTTTTGCTTCAGCTTCTTTTGTATCAAAGGCCTTTTGGATTTGGATAAATCCTTTGTTGAGTAAAGGGCATAAGTCACCTTTGAAAATTGATGAGGTTCCAACCCTTTCACCAGTGCATAGAGCTGAGAGAATGTCATTACTATTTGAATCGAAATGGCCTAAATCGACTGAGGGATCGAAGCATCCGGTTCAAATCACATTGCTTAGATGCTTCTGGAAGGATTTAACAGTCACTGCTATCCTTGCTATCATTAGGTTATGTGTCATGTTTGTAGGACCAGTGCTCATACAAAATTTTGTTGATGTCACCTCAGGGAAGGGAAGTTCCATATATGAAGGATACTTCCTTGTGTTGATTCTTTTCATATCTAAATTCATCGAAGTCTTGACGACTCATCATTTCAACTTCAGTGCTCAGAAGCTTGGAATGCTTATCCGATGCACACTCGTTACTTCTTTGTATAAGAAAGGGTTAAGGCTTTCATGCTCAGGTAGGCAGGATCACGGTGTAGGGACTATTGTGAATTACATGGCTGTTGATACTCAACAACTCTCGGATATGATGCTGCAGTTACACGCCGTGTGGATGATGCCAATTCAACTTTGTATCGGCTTATTTCTGCTTTACAATTCTCTAGGTGCTTCAGCAGTCACAGCATTGGTTGGACTTATTGGTGTTCTTATTTTTGTTGTGATTGGTACCAAAAGAAACAACACTTTCCAATTCAAAGTGATGATGAACCGTGACAAAAGAATGAAAGCTATGAATGAGATGCTTAATTACATGCGCGTCATCAAGTTCCAAGCGTGGGAAGAGCATTTCAATGAGAATATTATGCGTCACCGTGAGGCAGAATTTGAGTCGCTTTCCAAGTTCATGTTCTCCATTTGTGGCAATATGGTTATGATGTGGAGCACACCATTAGTGATATCAACTATCACCTTTGGCACTGCGATTTTGCTGGGAATTAAACTGGATGCAGCCACTGTTTTCACCACAACAACCGTGTTTAAGATCTTGCAGGAGCCTATTAGGGCATTCCCACAGTCTATGATATCGCTTTCACAAGCAATGGTATCATTGGGGAGGTTAGATAAGTACATGCTGAGCAAGGAATTGTTGAATGATTCGGTCGAGAGAGAGGAAGGGTATTTTGAACACACTGCTGTGGAGGTCAAGGATGGAACATTCAGCTGGGAGGACGATACCTTGCAACGGGACTTGAAAAATATCGATTTGGTGATCAATAAGGGGGAGCTTGCAGCAATTGTTGGGACTGTTGGGTCAGGAAAGTCATCTCTCCTTGCATCAATTCTTGGTGAGATGCGCAAAATCTCTGGAAAGGTATGTGATTATTTCTGGTTGTTAATCGATATTTGAGATCTATCCCTTTTTCTTTAGGCCAGTTTATACGCGATTTTACGAAAATACAGTTACCCGTTAAGCATTATTTGTATTCTAACTTAGCATATTTGAGAGTGATTGTAATTTTATATTTCTGTAACAGGTTCAGGTTTTCGGGAGTACTGCTTATGTTGCACAAACATCGTGGATTCAAAATGGAACAATTGAAGAAAACATTCTCTTTGGTTTACCAATGGACAGACATAAGTACAATGAAGCTGTCAGGGTTTGTTGCTTGGAGAAAGATTTGGAAATCATGGAGTATGGTGATCAGACAGAGATCGGAGAGCGTGGCATCAATCTGAGCGGAGGCCAGAAGCAGCGTATACAACTTGCCAGGGCTGTATATCAGGACTGTGATATATATCTTCTTGATGATGTCTTCAGTGCTGTTGATGCTCATACTGGCTCTGAAATATTTAAGGTACCCTTTCCTCTCAGTTCAATTTTACCACTTTACTATACGACATAAATGCAATGTTGCATGAAATAGTTTACACGGAACTCACTTCGTTTAGTTGCTAATTTAAGTGAGTTGAGCTAACTGTTATTATTAGTGTTTTTGTGATGATATAGTTCATTTGATGCAGTTAGGAAAACGGGGTAATCTCTAGTGTTTATCTGAATACATATTATTTTTCAATTTCGTCAAAACCTGAGGTTTCGATGTTTGTTCTATGCCTTTTATACAGGAATGTGTGAGGGGAGCTCTAAAAGGCAAAACAGTTGTTCTTGTAACACACCAAGTAGATTTCCTACACAATGTGGATCTGATATTAGTAAGTCTCCTTTTCGCATCCTGTAATGTTTCGATCTTTAATTGACTCGGACAGTAATTTAAATACTCTTATATTTTCTTGCTGAAGGTGATGAAGGATGGAATGATAGTTCAATCAGGGAAGTACAATGATATACTAGAGTCTGGAGTGGATTTTAAAGCTCTTGTATCAGCACACGATACTTCTATGGAACTAGTAGAGCAAAGTGCGGTCGTTCTTGGTGAAAATTCGAACAAACCAACGAAATCTCTTGTGGCAGCTCCAAATCAGAATGGAACCAATGGTGAGAGCAGTTCTATTGAGCACCCGAAGTCTGCCAAGGGAAGTTCTAAACTCATCAAAGAAGAGGAGAGGGAAACGGGCAAAGTGAGCTTACGTATGTATAAACTCTACTGCACTGAGGCTTTCGGGTGGTGGGGTATTACAGGAGTATTTGTTCTCTCTTTGTTATGGCAAGCATCTATGATGGCAAGTGATTATTGGCTGGCATATGAAACCTCCGAAGAGCGTGCTCAAGTGTTTAACCCTTATATGTTTATTTCTATCTATGCAATCATTGCTGCTATTTCGGTTATTATTGTAGTGGCTAGATCATATTCCTTCACAATCATTGGACTAAAGACAGCTCAAATTTTCTTCACACAAATTCTTCACAGCATCTTGCATGCACCCATGTCTTTCTTTGACACTACGCCATCCGGAAGAATTTTAAGTAGGGTAAGAACTCTCGGAAAATATTAATCTATATTGATATTATCTCTCACGTAAACAAGATGCAATAAAATGTTCTACTTTCAATATTTTGTTCAGTTTATAAAATACACGAAACACGTTTTGTATACGAACAAAACAAGATGAAATAAAATGTTCTACTTCTCAATCTTTTGTTCTGTTCTATTCATAAAATACACCAAACACATTTGTTCTTAGATGTCCAAAGTTGCCTTATATCTCATGATAAGCACATACTTATAGTGACTTATTTTTCTTTGTCCAACTTTTACAGGCATCCACTGATCAGACCAATGTTGATATCCTACTCCCGTTGTTCTTGGGTATTGTTATTTCCATGTACATAACGGTGCTCGGCATCCTCTTCGTCACTTGTCAGAATTCTTGGCCAACAGCATTCTTGTTAATTCCTCTTGTTTGGTTGAATCTATGGTACCGGGTATGAATGTGAAGACCTATTCGTCAAATGGCCTAGATAGTTATGATAGATCAAAGTTCATATCAATAGCATGATACATGACATGGAGAAAAATAACCACTAGTCTATTAAATTAGATAGTAGCCAGAATCTCAGAGTTTATTTTGTTACAATTAAATATATCTGACATTTGTTATGTACTTATGTTTATAACTCATGTGTTTATTTCTTCTGTTTTGGTCTTGCAGAGTTACTTTCTTTCTTCATCTCGTGAATTAACTCGCCTGGATTCAATTACCAAAGCACCTGTTATTCATCACTTCTCTGAAAGCATTTCGGGGGTTATGACAATCCGTGCATTCAGAAAGCAGAAGAATTTTTGTGAAGAGAACATTAAGCGGGTGAATTCTAATTTGCGAATGGATTTCCACAATTATAGTTCCAACGAGTGGTTAGGATTCCGCTTAGAATTGCTTGGAAGCTTAGTCTTTTGCATTTCTACAATGTTTATGATCGTCTTACCCAGCAGTATCATAAAGCCAGGTAACTTGACACCGAAGGAATTCAAAAATTACTGCCTTGTCTTGATTCTATGAAGACAGCGCTTCGTTAAAATCCTCCATTAGTATCATTCTTAAATGTTTGAAAATAGATACAGATTGTGCTGTCTAGTATATACTTTATCTTCTATATTTATGCCGTGGTTAAAATTTTATTGACATAAGGAACTGACTAGGTTGTTTTGCATGAATTTTGATGTAGAAAATGTTGGTTTATCTCTTTCTTATGGGTTGTCCTTGAATGCTGTCCTGTTTTGGGCTGTATTCATGAGCTGTTTCATTGAAAACAAAATGGTTTCTGTCGAGAGGATAAAGCAGTTTACGAATATTCCGTCTGAACCATCATGGAATATTAAGGATCGTTTGCCTCCTCCGAATTGGCCCAGTCAAGGCAATGTAGATATCAAAGACTTGCAGGTAACTAGAACGCGACTAAATTGATTATATCTTCATATTTTGTGATAAAATTATTTATTCGGCGCTCCATCATTACACTCCCGACTTAAGTCTTAAAAACTTCTACAAGATTATGATCTAAGTCTGCTGTCCTTGTTGTGACTTAAACAGGTCAGATACCGTCCAAACACTCCTCTAGTTCTTAAAGGCATCACTCTAAGCATCAGTGGAGGAGAAAAGATTGGCGTTGTTGGTCGAACTGGGAGTGGAAAATCAACTCTGATTCAAGTTTTGTTTAGGCTTGTGGAACCCTCAGGAGGGAAAATCATCATTGATGGTATTGACATAACTGTCTTGGGGCTTCATGATCTTAGATCAAGGTTCGGTATCATTCCTCAGGAGCCCATCCTTTTCGAAGGAACCATCAGAAGCAACATTGATCCGATTGGACAGTATACAGACGATGAAATATGGAAGGTAAATATATGTCATTCCATCTTTATTAGGCTTAAACTTCATGCTACACTAAATTTAACGTCATATTCTCAACTGTGCTATCGATGATTTTCAATCATTGGCCTAGTCTAATAGCTTTTTGATTGGTTTAGAGCTTGGATCGATGTCAACTAAAAGAAGTCGTGGCTTCTAAGCCTGAAAAACTCGACTCTCTAGGTACGACAAATTGTTACCATTTTCTTTGAGCTGCATGAATTTCATATTTTTACTAATGCTGAATGTTGCTTCAACTTTTTAGTGTTGGATAATGGAGAGAACTGGAGTGTGGGGCAGAGACAGTTGCTTTGTCTCGGACGGGTTATGCTTAAGCGAAGCCGGCTCTTGTTTATGGATGAAGCAACTGCTTCTGTTGATTCTCAAACTGATGGTGTAATTCAGAGGATCATTAGAGAAGACTTTGCAGCATGTACTATCATCAGCATTGCTCACAGAATACCCACAGTTATGGACTGTGATAGAGTATTAGTTGTGGATGCAGGTATGATACTTAGACAAATAATTATTTTTTGAACATTATTAGGCATGGCACGTCACAAGACTATATAGTACAATATATAAAAGTTAGGATATGATCATAATTTTGTAACTACAATAAAATGTTAACATTTATTTGAGTACTGTAATATTTTCGTCCACGTGCAAGCAACATTTTTGCTTGTGGATGTCAAGTTGTCGTACATCTACCCTCTCATACCTCACTAAGTGGGAACCTCGTGCACTGGATCACTCTTATTGTAATATTTTCATCCATAGTTAAATGGGCAGTACTTGTGGTTCGCTATTTTTTACATTATTAGTATTATAACATTTATTTTATAAGGTACCTGATATGTGTTATGTGGTAGACCAGTTCTGTGCTTCATAGTTGTCTTTGCTTGTTCTCTCATCAAAAGATGATGATACATTGACCATAGTACACTAAATAGTGTTATTGTTTTCTTTGTAACAGGGATAGCCAAAGAATTTGATAAGCCCTCTATCTTGCTTCAGAGGCCATCTCTTTTTGGGGCATTAGTTCAAGAATATGCCAACAGATCAAGTGGATTATAAGGAATCCTTTATGTTACTCTTGATGTATCTGGCTATGTCATGCATATAGCAATCATAAGTTTAATCATCTTTCTATAGACATAAGATGAACTATTGATCTTGGAAGCACCATGTGAAGGAAATTATCACTCTTTTTTTAAGAGAATATTAGTGTGTGGAAGTGCAATCAGAATGGTTAATCATTCAATTCTAATAAACTTTGGTCCAGTCCATATGCTTTCAAGAAATGTTTTCTATTTCTCTTTTTTGTTTTCATTTTCATATTTTCATTTTATCAAAACATGTTTGTTATTATCATTTTCAAAACTTTTTACTCAAAACTTTACAAACGAGGATAATTACTCTTATAAATAATTCAATTCAAAAATCAACTTACTGATTTTTATAGACTATCATCATATTTTATACTTGCATTTTCTTTTTCAATATATTTTAAGTTAAAAATACATTGGACACCTTTAATTGTTGAACTTGATCATTAATTATCACAAAGACATGTGTAATGTCATAACGATTAACGAGTATCATGCACTTGCTAGTGCTATCAAAAAAGTTAAAAGTTGAAATAAATTAGTAACATCAAAGTATTCTATTATTTAATTCAAGTTACATTAACTAAGATAAGTGACAATTTTTATCTTCAAATCATATATTAGTACACCCATCATCAAACTATTCCAACAATAACATTAAAAGGGGTGGGTGGAACATTCATTGATTTTGACATTTTTTAGAGAAATTGAAAAACATATCCCCTTCATCCACATCTCTTGATGTTGAAGGTTATAAACATAATTTAATAAATTATTAAATGATATAAAAATTTGATATCATTTCACCCCAAAAATTTGATACATATTGAAAACTGAATTAAATAGAAATGATGAGATAAATATGCAAAAATGAGTAATAAATAATGATATATTGTTGAAAAATAATGTATAAATGTGTAGTGAGTTTTCAAAACATCAAAAGAATTGGAATAACATGAAAAAATTAAAACATCAAAAAATATGAAACGAATAGAGTAACAAAAGTATTAATATTTTCAAAAAATATCACTGTTTTATTATTGAAAATACTGGAAATATTTTTTTTTTTCATTTTCAGAATTTCGGGAAATGAAATTCATATTTTCTGAAATATAAAATGAAAACAATAATACAAATATATTTTCATTCTCCTTTTTAAAATAGTAAAAACAAATATATCCTATGATATAAGTCCTATGCAAGTTCCATGCTTCTTTATATTCTAGACAAATGATATAGTCTTAAATACAAGAGTGTCAGGTAATGGATGAAGATTATACATGTATCCTAGAAAAAAGTATTAATGAATTAAATTTAAATTAATTTTAAATAAAGAATGTCAAAAATTGTCACCACAATTTATCTAAATATTGGATTTTTCAGTACTGGAAATAATCTCATCCCGCTCGAGACTAATTCCTAGAAGCTGATTCAAACTGAATTACCATCATTAGGAGTTTGGATAAAATGTCTCTTGGATTACGGATTGGGTTGTTCTCTTGTTAAATTAGACATTAATAACTAGGTTGCTTTTGTTGTTGTTGAATTTTGCACTTTTTTTACAAATTTAAGAAAAGTTTTATTGACTAGTGTCTTAATGCAATTAATAAGATATTTAAAAGATAGAAACATTACATTGAAAATGAATGTAATAATGCATTTGAGTTAATTATTTTTAAATTTGATATTTCTATTTTAGATTTTAAGTGCCTTTCTGCCTTTAAAGCACTCACAATCATGCAATATCAATTTTATTTTTAGATGAGTGACACAACATATTTTTTATACTATTTATTTATATATTTTGATAATTTAAGTAGTCAACCAATATTTCACGCCACATTCTTTAAAGTTCTACCCTAAAATCAACCTCACATTATTTTACATACTTTTTTCTTTCTTTTTATTTTAATATTTTTGGAATCAAAGGTACTAATTTGATTCTCTAACTTTCTTTTTAATTTGTTCATGTGATCTTACCAACATATTTTTCCACATCTTTCCATTCCTGACTAAAATTTACAAGTTTGATATTATTGAGTTTAAAATAAAATCTACAAAATTTATCCATTACTTTTCTGAGTCTATACCAATAAAAATGAATTCTAAGCATAAACAACTTTGAAAAAGCAACTTATAAGACCCATATTAAAACATAAATAACTTCAAGTACGAATTTTAAAATACAAAATAACTTAAGAGACCAATTTATAACAATTTTTTTATAGAACCAACTTAAAAACAAACATAATCTAATTGACTAAAGTATAAGTCACAAAAGTTCACTCTTGTGTTTTAGTATTACCAATACTCTTCTTCACACTATGATTAAATAATAATTTATTTTAAATTATTTAATTGTCTTTCCCATTAAATGTGGTTTTGTTATCGTTCACTCTTATTTGATAATACTACTAGTGTCAATAATACACTCCTTAACATTTCTCATTTAAGCAACATCATGGTCGGTGTCTTTTTCATATTGTAATCTACAGAGTTAGACTTCCCCTCTTTTCTCAATAAAATGGTGAAATGTCTTTGATGAACTAAAATGGGGTTTAACTCATTGTTCATTTGCTGCTTAAAATTCAAGGGGTCACCAAAATTCCCTTTTCTATTAGAGAAAATAGTTTCTGACCCACAATTTAAGAATCACTAATACTATATCATATCATTCATAATTTATGTGTTTGACTATTGAATAAAATTAATAAAAACGTTACAACAACCATCATATATATCTAAATAGACATCATTCATGTAATGAACTAACAGTATAAAAACGTTAGAATGATAATATGCTACTATTAAACTCTTTCTATTATCATTAAGTAAATACAATTGCATAATGGATCTAATAAGAAGTGTGAACACTGCAGCTAGCAACCCTGTAGAGACAGCTTAGAAGCAGCTTCATCTTATTTATGTAAAATGTTACGGACAAAACAACAATCAAACAAATGTATATTTACATTTCAATCTAAAACTATCCCTCAACTTTACGGCTAGTGACCACCTATCCTGAAGGGTGTCTTATTCCATATCTCAGTCAATCAGAATGTTATATTTTATTTTTTTGTTTAAATTTTCTTTTATTCACGTAATAATATGTCATTAGACCGAGATAGATGATGAGATATTGCTAGAGACAGATGATGATACTGTCCGAACTTTACTAGAGAAATTTTGTTTTGTGCTACTCAGAAACCCACAAATGCCTTACACTGTGATTCCCAGTGTTCCTTTATTTGCTTAACCCTTTCTACCCTCTCTGTCTGGCGTCTTTCTTCCCAGTATTCCTGACAGCTGTAAAATTATTGAAATCAAATTACAAGTTAAGAGAAATGCAAAAAATGTTATAGCAAAGACAATATGATACAAAACCAATTACATAATTCACTCATTTACACTACGTATCACGTATCGAATTCATGGTACTGGTCCATCATGTATCATAAGATTAATGTAAAAGTAACTAAACCTCCTAATCAAATGAACCATACCCGTAACAGGTAACTATGTATTAAATAGTTTTAATTTTATAATTGAATCCACATCTTTGAACAAAAACTATGATAATGGAAGGATTGGGTTAATACCTTCGACCTAACAGAATATTTAGTTCTTCTAAGTGAACCGCATCTTCATAAACTCTTCCCTGCCATTAACAAAAGTAAAACTCAACATCATCAATCATGCATTTTAAATTGCGGTTGCGGTCGCGGTTATTGCTTGTGGCCATTGCAATGTGGATTGTGGGCATTACGGTGTGAATTATTTTGTCAGTCAACAAATATTTTTGATATCGATGCGGTCTGATGTGCTTGTGTTACGGCCTCATGTGACCCAAATACGGTCGGATGCGGTTGCATTGCGACCAGTTGTAATCACGCCGTGATGATTCGATTTCACACTATATGATGCAGTTGCGGCGATCACCACAACCACAATATTACAGCCGCATCACGTGATACGTTCCACAATTTATTAAATATTTTTAAGGGTTCAAATCCAGAAAACAAAACCAAAAGAAAATAAGCTAGACGATTATGGATTACAAAATTTAAAGCAAAGAATGGATTATGGATTAATCATGCTGGTTCAGCATCAATGTGCCTAAAATAATTGGAAATACATTCATTAAAAACTGCTATTTATCTCTCTTCACAATAATGAAGAACATGAATGTCAAAGAGAATATACGCACTTTGGACTCTGGAAAAGCTTAAGCTATTAAATGGAGGCACCAAGAATGAAGGTGAGCCTAGGCACTATTTGCCTTGAGACCTGAAGGTGATAAGATTGCTTGCCTTGTGACGTGAAGATTATGAGTTCAAATCCTCGAAACAATTTATTCGCTAGCAAGGGTAAGACAACATAAATCGACCCTCCAAAAACCTCGCTAAGTAAGAGTCTCGTGCACCAACCTGTCTTTTTAATGAGATAACAAGAATACTCAAACACTAAACTACTTGGTCATAGAGGCTCTCTGCTAGGTCATCATGAGTATATCTCTCAATGTTTTAAATTGCAGTTATGGTAACGACTGTGGTTATTGCGATTGTGGTCATTGCGGCTATTACGGTGTGAATTATTTTCTGATTAAAAAACAGTTTTTGAATTAGATGCAGCCTGATGCACTTGATGCGGTCCAAATGCAGTAGGATACAGTTAGTTGCAGTCCAATGTGGCCGCATCAGTGTGATTCGGAATCACACTACAATTGTGGTGTGATGCGATTGTGGCAGTCACCACAATATTGCGGCCTCAATTTAAATCAATGATCTCTCCTAAAAAGCTTAAGTTGTTGGGTCATCATGTCTATTTCCGTATTTTCAAACTCCTGATGCAATATAAATTCAATATCAGGTAGGTTAGCTTACCTCTCGGCATAGAGGACATTTCTCTTTAGGATTTGCTGTCTTAAGTCCATCCACAATGGTTACTGATGCAGCTGAGCAAGCACAAATATAACAGAATATATGGCCACAAGTCAGAGAAACTGGATCAAACACTGTATCCTGCCATACACAAGCCAAATGAACAATATCATTGGATAAAAAAATATATCTTTGGTATGAGGATCCTAAGGTAATATTGTCAATGTACTCCAAATAAATAAATAAATGTTCCAAGGGTAGGAAAATATTAAGAGGGTCTGGATTCTAACACATAATCTCTAGTAGACAACCTTAGGGTCACTTTGCGAGTTGAGTTTTCACAATTATCTTACTAGCATGTTTCATGACTCTTGAGTATGTCATTTCCTTTCCTTCTCCTTCAAAACTCAACTCGCAAACAGATCCATAGTGTATGAGGCTATGAGCAATCTAAATGATAACATTCAGAATGTGAGTGATGCACAAAAAATGAGGTCAAATTGATCCAAAAACTGATATTGAGCAACTTACCAAGCATATAGAACAAGTCAAGTCAATATCAACTTTGATGGAATCAAAGAAGTCACAAGTAAGTGATGGTTTTCCATCCTTAAATGTGAGAGAGCAGCCATCAAAAAAAGTAGGTGCTTCACTTGACTTCACCTTTGTTTCCCTTAAATTAATATGGAAAGCCATAAGCTCACAGAGCCATGGACTTTGAAGAATTTCCATGTGCATACTCTGCACCTTTGACTTAAATAATTGCCCTTGCTTCGAATAATGAATCTGCGATAACTTGTATTTTGTTTAGTTTTAGAAATATTTTTATTGAAAATAATTAAATAAAACATATATTATAATTTTAGTGGCCAGACGAGATAACTTATCTCCTTATATAATGAGATATTTTATTCTCTATCATTAGACACAAAAGAAAAAAGACTAACCTTGTCATATTTCTTTAGTATTTTTCTAATTGCAATGGAATTTATGAGAGCATAAGTAACCAGATCTTTGCCTTCATGAATTAGAGCATTATGGTTCCCTTTTAATTTGTCTTTGAACCAGAAAACATACTTTCTGAAACCAGAAGCAAGATGTAGTTCCAGCAATTTCCGTGCTTGCTGGTTAAAGCAGCCAACTACCTCTGACATTTCATTCATAAGGGAAGGGAAAAAGGTCCCATCACACACTGAATATATTAACATCAAGTTAGCTTATACCATATATTTAAAAAGAAATAAGACTAAGTTTTCGAAACCAACAAAACTGCAATATTATAGCCGCATCAAGTTGGTTGACCCATATTTAAAACATTGAAAAAATGGAATATTTTGATCACCTGGACAATGATCAGGGCATGTTTTGATGGGAAGGGATCCATTAAGGCCTTCTTTGGGTTGATAATCTCTTCTGCATTTCTTCATGATCTTTTTGAGCTTTTTGAAGCCAACCACAGGAAGCTTCTTCTTCTGGCTTTGCATGTACTCCTGGTATTTCTTACAGAACTTCATGTTTTTCCTACAAACATAAATCTCCTGGTTTTGTCTTTTAAATGGTGAATCTAATAAAACCAGACAAAAAGTGGGTATGAACAAAATGAGATTTGGTTTAAGGTTTATAATGATGATAGTGGATGTGGGTTGAGTTGAATACAAGTTTGGTGTGTGTTTGTGTGTTTGTCATTCATTTCTTTATATAAGCATGTGATGTTTTTTATAGAGTAAATTACACTAACACTCCTCCTCACTTTTATTGAAATTATACAAACCATCATTCTCTTTTTTATATTTGCACAAACCCCTTAATTTTAATTATACTTTCGTTATAGTGACTACCTTGCATGAGAAATAAGTGTGATTTTTTGAACAAAAAATGTTATAAATACAATTAAGTTAAACAAAACATGGTATACTATGGAGACAAGTCCAAATAATATATAAGTCGATACCTCTTTATTATTTTTGGTTCGTTACGATATAGTATAAGAGCGATTTAAATAATATCTATTTAGAATTGTTGATACATTTTGTAACAAAAAATAATAAAGATACATTGATTTGTATATTATTTGGATATTTCCTCATAATATACCATGTTTTGTTTAACTTAATTGCATTTATCACATTTTCTGTTTAAAATATGACACTTATTTCTCATACAATGGTGGTCAGTATAATGAAAGTATAAAAATTAGGGGAGGTGTAAAAAAGTGAGAGGTTGTTTGTGTAATTTCACTAAAACTCAGGGAGTATCACTGTAATTAACTTTTTTTTATACGATATCCTGTCACTCTATGAAGTAATTCATTTACACAGTGTTGTTGGAACCGGACCGGACCGGACGGTCCGACCGGTCCGACCGCTGACCGGACTTGAAAACGGCTCTAGTTTGCCGTCTTAACCGAATGAGAGTTTGACCGTTTTGAACCGGAAAAAATCCGGTCCGACCATGTTAAACCCGGTTAAACCGGATTAACCCGGGAAGTAAACCGGACGGCTCACTTAAAAATAAAAAAAATGGGACAATGTTCTAATATTTTGTTTTACTACGGTCCAAAAAAAGATAAAGCGATATTATTTCAATATAATTATACATAATTATTAATTATATAAAATTTTACATTTATATATAACTATATATTTATAAATAAAAATTATTAATTATGTACAAAATCACCCGGCCAGACCGGACGGTTTAACCGTTTAAACCGGTTAAACCTAATACGATACCTCTGCCGGTTTGACGTTCGGCTCGGGTTTCACAACACTGCATTTACATGTTATTAATTCTTTTTCTATAAAATATAAATTATATCCATTCATTAATAATTATTTTTAGAAAATTTCAATATCAATTAATTAATTAGCTTAAATTTTCAAATATATATTAGGTTGATGTATATAAACAGAATACATTGTTGAATATTCGTGAATCTTTGATATGGGCAATGGGGGAATCATAAATTCTTTCTTATAATTGGACAACACCATTTTTATGGTCAAATTTAGAAAACCTTTTTTACGTCTACTTTTGGAAGGTGTTGTTATTTGAATTAAAAAATTGATTTGAGAATCGATTATGAATAGATAAACCTATTTGCACTTCTTCTATTCTCTTTGGTTCTTTATGTTAACATTTTAATTTTTATTACTTAATTTTAAATATTTAATTATGATTTACTTATTTAATTATTAAAAAAATATCTTATTATTTACAAAAAGGAAGTTCAATAAATTAATTACTATTTATTTATTTAAAAACATATTTTTTATTATTTACAAAAGAGAAAATAATATTATTATTATTTATAGAAAATATATACTATTGTTATTTATAAAATAGGAAAATTAGTAAATTACTTTTTATTTAATTATATAATTATAAAAAGTATTTATTATTATTTATATTAAAATTGAAGGGAAAAAGCGTAAAGCCCATCTAAACTTTATATCTTTTACAAGTAAAACTATTTTTTCTTCTTCATGACCCCTTAATACTTTACGAGTTAATCAAATTAGTCATTATATAGATACATTATTAAATTACCAATAAACAAGCAAGAAAATCACTGCACAATTAGACTTATAACACTAACAAAGCAACAACACGTATTAATCAACGTTGATATCTAGAGGAAACCACGATCAAAATATAAAATTTACGAAGAAGAAATTGATAAGTAAATTTCGGTTTGAAGTGATTAATGTAGTAACATTATCATATATATATATATATATATATATAAATAAAAAATAAAATAATAATGATCTAACAAATTGAGGTAAAAACAAAATGACAAATTAGATTTTTCTATTACTATTAATTTATAATTAACTTTATGTGGTGACCAATCTCACAAACAATTAAAATTTAAGAATTAATTTACTTGCAAAAGACATAAATTTTAGGGTATTTTTATAGTGTTTTCCCAAAATGAGATTATTTAATAAAATTCTTAAAATAAATAAAATGGAATAAAAATAAAACATAAAAATATAATGTATATATGCATTCAACACGCCTTATGACTAGCTTGAATAAACATCACTAGAACCAATGAAAAAACGGATGACAAAGTTAGCACATATTTCGAGTTATCTATTTGGGTTCTTTGGTCTCTTTCTTTGTTTTCAACTTGAGGTCAAAGGTCTAAAAAGGCTGTGAGCTAGTGTTGAAAGACTTTATTAGATACCTCGATAAACTAAAAGGTTAAAAGTTTGATTTATGAAAGTAACATTTCTTGGGAATAGCAACCACACATTCCAAAAAAGATTAATTCCTTACTATAAGACTATGAAATACCCTTGGTTAAACCAAAAAAACTAGAGGTGAAGGGACATGATATGGAATATGTTAGCTTCAAATTAAAAAACTAGATATAGAGCTTTATTTCATAAACTACTAATATAAATTTACTAAGATATTAGCTTTTAGTACTATTGAGGTCTCATTGTTGTAAAAGAATCATTGTTAGATGAATTAATGTTGTTCAATCAAATGTGTATTGATAGTGAATATTAAAGTTTAATGCTAACACCTTTATTCTAATTAGTAGTAATTAGTGTAATCAAACAACAAATCGAAACCTAATTGAAATCAACTTAGAATAACAATTTTTGGTTGAAAGGCTAATATCAAACAAGTCTTTGTGCATTCGACAACCTTTTATATTCTTTTGTGATATCCGATTTGATAATCTAATTTAACAATTTGTTGGTTAGGAGATTAGTCTATATACATGTAGTGACTCACAAATGAGAACAATGTGTGTGAGAAATAAGAACATTTAATATGAATTACTATATCTTATTTGAATGATCAATATTAAAAGATACATGTATATAACTACAATGTGATTAATAACTAACTTTTAATCCGAATCATTCATGATTAATTATAAAACTCATATTTATTGTTCTCACAATAACTATATATATATATATATAATCATCATATTTTATGGTAGAGTAATTATGCAGTAAACTAAAGGCAGCGAATAATTTGTATAACTCATTCAATCCAAGTCTATATAGAACATGTTTTTACATGTGCACATACAAATGTAAAAGTAGATAATAATTAAGATGACAACACCAAATTTTAACAACATTTATGACTAAGTTGGTAACCTTCCCAAAAGAAGAAAGGAAAAGAAGGGTTTAGTTGCATTCCTTGGACGCAACGCAAATGAGAAAACGTGTTCACTCCTCGAAGTGGATCTGAATAAGTGATTGCACTGCAAGCAATAATATCAACCCTACAAATATTGATTTTATGAGAAAATAAAAATAAAAATGGTTGTTCAATGTACCACACTCCCAATTAGAGGAAATATATTAATTTTATTCTATAAGTGAATATATTATTTTCAAGATTTGAACGTAATCTTACCCTAAAAAAAGTTAAAACTAAAACAAAAAAGATTGAATTGTTAGATGCTTGAGTTACATTTAACAAAAATATGTAATCTATGGATATCCCCAACAGTAGCCCATAGTTGATGATGAATATCATAATATTTATTCATAAGTACGTACATATTTATGAGCGAACAATATGATAAATTTGATAAGATAAATTATTATTCATATAATAATTATTATATATATATATTTATTATTACGAAATGTATAAATATATGCTTAAATTTAAAACTCATTTAACAGCCATAAATACCCACTACTTATATGAGTACTTACAAATAGTACGAGTATAAATACTAATAAGCACTAGACACACTTCTCATTTCCATCCATAGCTTAAGTGCACCCCGTTGATCCGGTATGGTTAATACCACACCACAAGTGAACTGGATGGGAAGCTTTAGGAGTTTGATTTTTTTTTTTTTTTAAGTGAAATTACTAAAATAACTTTAATAGTATTTTTATTTTTTCAAAATAAAAAGGATATTTTGGACAAAATTTTATGGTACATACCGCTAAAATATACCCAATTAAGGAAGTTCCCAATATTAAAAAATTTATATATATATATATTTTTTTTTTCATTGATTAAATTCGAATATTCAAAGATGATATTAGCCTGTTGGGTTTAAATTCTCCAATTTATTACATTTGGTTGCAAATCCTGTTTTCTTTTTCTGATACCCTTCAGTCAATGATGCCAAATAGTATATTTTGTTAAAGGCAATAGGAAATTATTATAATACAAAATAATAACTATTATCAGAGTGTTTTTAATTCAAAAAAAAAAAAAGAATTATGAGTATTGCCTTTTTAAAAAATAAAATAAAAATCTAACAATAAAAAAGACGTAACAAAATGATAATTTCCCTTTTTGAAAAGATATTTATCATTATTTAAAAAAATATAATACTCGTAATTCATTTTCTGAATTAAAAACATTCTAATAATAGTTATTATTTATTATTATAATTCCGTGTTGTCTTTAATAAATTGTACTATTTGGCATCATTGACTGAATAATATTAGAGAGAAAAACAGAATTTGCATCCAAATTGTAATAAATTAGAGAATTTGAACACAACATGCTAACGCTATTGGATGAGTAAAAGATTTGAAGTTGATATTGGTTTTACAAATAATGACACTATCACGGGGCTAGTATCATTTTTTAATATTAGAATTCAATCAATGAAAAAATATATATAAATCCTTCAATTTTCCTGTGAATTTTAAATAGCCAGAGGAAATGTCATTGAAAAAGTACATTCAATATTATATAAAAAATGATACATCGTATTCTTTGATTATAATTATATATTTTTTGTTTTAAACTTTTTGATTAATTAATAACGTGTGTATAATTAATAGTATTAATACCCCATGTCACATCCTCCAAAGCTTCCCATCCAGTTCACTTGTGGTGTGGTACTAAGTACTAACCATACCTAGGCTAAGGATAGAAATTGGAAGTGTGTGTAATGTTTACACGTGTCCATACCCATATTATCTGATTTTACATTTGTATGTTTACATGCAAAACATGTTATATATGGACTTGGATTGAATGAGTTATACAAATTATTAGATAGCTTTAGTTTACTGCATAATTAGTCTACCATAATATATCAGTTATATATACTAGCACGTTAATAGATGCTTCATGTACACATTGGTATTAAATATTCGATTTTTATATATTTCATTTTAAAAAATTAAATTGTTTTTTATTGTGTGAACTTTATGTTATATTTTTTTGTATTTTTACTATAATGTCCAATTTAAAGAGATATATGTGATTATTATATTAATGGTGGTTACCTAGAATTATATATTTTCTTTTAGAAATTAAAAAATATTAATGACAAAATAGAATTGAAAATTAATCAATAATAATAGTTATATTATATTTTTATTTATATAGTATAGATATAGATATTGACGAGTAATACTATTCATGAGTCCATTAATGTGATTAATGAAAAATAAATATTAAATCCTTATTTTTCTAACAACTAACTACTTCCAAATTATTTCTCAATTACATGTAATAATTCATATCATATACGATGTTTCTTACGGACTAGTGGTGGTGGATAATCACACATGAAATTTTTATTATGGCCAGGATTATCAAATGTTTCGGTGCATTAGGAATTTGTGCATAAAATATGAACGCATTCATCATCCATTAGTTGAAGATATGGACTTCATTTTTTGCACGTAGTATAAATAATAAATAACTAAAACTTTTATAATTGATTCAATCATCAGCGAGTTTAAGTATATTAAATAAATATACAATTTTCTTTAACATTCTTTATTATTAATTATCAATATTTTTTATTAATAGTAAAACTTTGAAACAAATATGTATTCTTCTAAATTGTAACTAAATATTGTTATTCAAAGTTTTCGAAGAGTCATTCTTAAAAATAATAAATTAGAGGAATGAAGACTAATGTTTTTGAACAATTTTGTAGGGATGTCATGACTCACCTCTCTCTCTTAACATGAGCAGTTGTCCTTCACTATAGTTATGTATTCTTTGAGTATCATCTTTCTTCACTTTTTGATCTAAAGAAATGGTATAATTTTCATTCATGAATCATGTGATATGGTGGGACTTGTTGATTTAATTAATGTAGGTCTTTATTTTGGTATAAAAGCTTATGGATTTGATTGTTGATTTTGCATCTTGGTGTGTGAATATATCTTTAATTATGTTAGGCTTTGCTCACCTATCTTTGTAATTCTTCAGTACTTCTACCTCAATATTACGATTTTAATAAATAAAGTGATATCAGTCTGTTTTTTTAAATATAGTTGAAATCAATTTAGATCTCTACATCAAAATCGTCTTTATTGCAATCACAAAATTAAAGTAAGGGGTTGAATTAATATCATTTTTGTTATTTATAAATAGACTGAATTGACTTTATTTTAGTTTTTTAATTCAAATTAAGATAATATTAATTATCTTTCACTTGGTGGATATTTAAATTCCTGATATGAGGAGGTTGAATTGGAGCTAATCAAAATTCTCCCACATTGAAAAGAGCATAGGCCTACAACCTTGGTGAAGGGAAAAAACCATAGTTTAACATTTCTATTTTTAGTTTAAAATTGGTAGTGGAATATCAACCACTAATGGCTTAGAAGAAATGTGGATCAATAACTGTTGAGTTTATTCAAGTGTGAGATCCTACATTAGATATGCGGGGAGGAGTGAAATAGTTTATAAGAAGGAAAAGCCCATGGAACTAATGCCTTAAGGTTTTGGTTCAAAACGTGGTGTCTCATTTGTGACTCTTCTCATACTCCTGTAACAATGAAAGTATGGAACTCACTGGTGATCGGAGGCTCCCCAATCGAAGTCTGGTCCAACAATAACATAATCCAAATTCATTTATTTAATATAATGTAGGCACTCAAATGCATTTCTACATATACACAACACCCAAAAATATGTTGACAATAGTTTCAATTAAACTCAGATTCTATAGCATGTTTGCACCTCGTCACATTTGTCCACTTTAAAACTTCAAGTGTTTGGATAAAGAGACTAAAATGTGGGGTATTAAATGTGATAAGCGTCAATCACTTTAATTCGAAGTTATTAACTTGATAAACCAGAGCTAGATGCTCTCTTTTTTCTTCAATGATGGTGGCTAAGAATAGAGATAAATGTTCGAAGTGTTACTAATAATTATTGCTATTTGTTGTTTTACAATTTTTTTATGTAAATAAAGAAATGCTTATGTCATAAAGTGATGTGTTTTAATTATTTTTTGTAAGAGCCATCAACATACAACATATTGATTCTCAATTTTATTTTTGTCATATTCATATATTTAATTCTATTTTTTTTTTGTGTATTACTAAAGTATTTTTCACCCTATAAGGAAAGAACTAATTCACTTCAAGTTATGTGATCATCCCTACCAATAAGTGTTCTCTCAGGAATCAAACTATTAATCTCTTAATTATTGTAAGTATCTATTTTTTAGATGTATTTTAAATATGG
Source organism: Lupinus angustifolius (assembly GCF_001865875.1). Classification (NCBI taxonomy): domain Eukaryota; kingdom Viridiplantae; phylum Streptophyta; class Magnoliopsida; order Fabales; family Fabaceae; genus Lupinus; species Lupinus angustifolius. Next base: position 15,532,629 of record NC_032012.1, read on the forward strand.
ACATTGTATCCAGTCTCATGTGAGATTGGATGCTTCTTAGTTTAATATCATTCCACCATAATCTACAATTTTACAATTCATTCTCATAACCTTTATATATATATATACGTGTGTGGTTGTGGCACCTTTTTCATTGAGAAAACAAAATGGAGAATAAATAATTGTCTTTTGATACTTTAAGATAGAAAGTGGAAGGATCACTTAGAATTGTCCAGCAATGCATCAAGTAAAGGAAATGCAGTCCTACTAGACTCTAATGAGGATGAGATATTTTTAAATGCTTTTTATTTATAATTAAGGAAATTTAAAAAAAGAAAAGAAAGACCCTTAATTTTTTATAGATACTATATGTTATAATCTAGGTCTAGTACTAAATTATCTAGTACCGGAGACAAGATGAAGTAAAGGCGTCATGCAAATAGGTTAAGTTAATATTATATTATTGTTTTAAGCCTTTCTTAATTTTTCCACTAGTTGATTACACGTTGATACTTCCATCCAAATTTCCAATGTTTATCTTACCTTTGAATACAACAACCCACTTTTGGAAAGTGGAAAAAAAATCTTCATATGGTCTTTAACAACTCTTTGCTTCTCTTATTTATTTATATATTGATATTTTTGGTATTGCTTTTATCATTTCTTAGTGATACCAAATTTCCAACGTCTCTAATAATTTACTTTACATATGGAAGAAGTTGTCAAAGAAATTATATGTTATTTAATGCATAGAATGTATCCACATGAGAATAATAATACAATGTATATACTCATTCGGGTTATCAAAATGACAATGTCATGTCGATAGGTTGAAGAAAAAGCTGATACTTTTAAAAATAATATTATTTTTATCTTCTGCGTTTGACTTAAAATATGAATTTATACACTTGAAGATTAAAGGATATAGATAGAATTAAAAGAAAGAAGTGTTTTGGAACGTAAGTATCTTTATATAGGATTCTAAAACTCTTAGGCGTGTTCAGATGTTTATAAAAATAATTAAAGAGATCAAACCATATATTTCATGATAAGATTAAGATATGACAATTGTTCACATAAAGATAAACATTTGTATTTACACATAAAAACTGTGTACAAATTTTAGAAAAAAAATTATATGTTCCTAATAAATTGACCTAAAAATTCTCATAAATCATTTCTATGATGCTTGTCACCTTCAACTCATGAAAAGGGGACATGTACCATTTTCCTATGGTTAGTAAAATTCTAAGATTCATTTATTAAGAGATACATCATTACTCCAAATTTTATTAAAATATATTTTATTTAAAAGGGGAAATTGAGGATTGTTATTGTGGTATGTTATAAGGTTTGTCTTCTTTACTCTCTTCGAGGGATGATGTGATGAACTTTGGGTGGTCTTAGTTGTGTTGAACCAAGCTGAGAATTAGCTTTGGGTATCTAACGTGTTACCCAGGTTGTGAATCATTGTAGGACCACCTTGAATGGGTACTTTAAAATAGATTTTGATACTCAAGTCAATATTTATAGAAGACACGAGATAGTTAGATATATAATAGATAGATGGTTGATCGAAAATATTTCATATGTAATGACATTCTCTATATATATTAAATGTGATAATTTTACCTTATATTGAAGGGAGATCCAATAATATCATGAATGATGTTATACTCCTACCCATCAATTAGTGAGCCCTATGACGACTCCTAGAAGCCACATATGGAAATCTTCTCGTTTCATAATTGACTCATCTTGGACCTTGTTATTGTTGGTTATAATTGCAACCATAGACCTATTTTGGGATTATGGGCATGGTCTTCTTGTGTAGGCTTACATGTTGGCTCAATAGATCGTTCGTGGCTAGTCTAATATGTTTTTCAACCTATACACATGAACAATCTCGAAATGTACAGTGGAAAATCATTATTAGATTGAGCCACTTTTGTTGCCTTAAGATCTGTATCACTACATGTATCATTTATTTTTAATTGGTTAGAAAAGTAAAACATAAATTTAATATGTATTAACTTTATATGTATTGGCCAATGAAAATGAAAAGGTACTAATTTTACAACAAAATATGTTTTCCCCAAATAGATAGATAATTAAATGAGGTAAATTCTTTTTATAAAAAAAATTGAGCCTTAGAAAAACGTACTTGTATCAATATATATGTTATCTCGCAACTAAATTGATAAAACATTCTTGTAAATATCTTCATCATTTGCAATTAGTTTGTATATTTCTTCTATTAATATTAATATTGTATCTCCTCTATTTATAAGGGATATAGCATAATAGAAAAGATACAAGACTAATAAAGGAAATATACAAACTAATTAAAAATAAGAAAAATATTTATAAGAATATTCATAAACAATGTAGAGATATCTCCGAAAAAAGAAACAAAGTGCACATATATCTTATAAAAAAATAAGAAAAAAGAAACAAAGTGAACATTTACGAATGGGTATTGAAAGTGTCCGTCATGATATAAAAAATTATTGACTCCCAATTTAATCTGTTTGTCATATTATTTTTTAACTCTATTTTTTATATTATATATTGCTATGTTTTTGTGTCCTCTATTTTAAACTACTGTTTATGTTTAAATATCGATATCATATCCGATGATGCTTTTTAATATAACATCATTCCACCATACATTACAACTGTTAGAATCATTATCATAACACTTTATTTATAGGGATGGCTATGGTTGTGGCCTTTATGACCTTTTTTCATTTAGAAACCATAATGGACAATAAATAATTGTCTTTTGACACTTTTGGGACACAAAGTGGAAAGATCACTAAGAATTGTCGAGCAATTCATCACACAAGGGCATCATCAAATACATAACTTTATGTATATATTTTTTTTACGCCATTCTTAAGTTCTCCAATAGTTGATTACATGTTCATACTATCGGTCCAAATTTCCGATGCATACCATATCTAACTACAACAATCCACCTTTGAAAGAAAAAAAAATGTGCTGGAGACTATTATCTTGTGGGGCTTACGAGAGTTAAATGTTCGGGATTTGAATTAATAACCTTATTAAAGAAAAATATTATCATCATGTTGAGAGTGTTGGTCCTATGGGGCTTTGCCACTTACATAGAGGGGGTGAATAGGTGATACGGTATACAATTACTGTCGCTCGATAAACAAAGAGGAAACACAAATTTACGCATTATTTGATCGATTAAAGACAGACTTAATCGATTAACTCGATCTGTTGTTAATCGATTAACTAAACAACTTAATCAATTATATGGTTCAGTTATAGTGAAAACAATTTTCTTTCTATCTTCCAAGATTCAACCAAACTTACATACACTTATTACAGACAGTTAAGAACAGTAAATGCACAATATAAAATATGTAATTATCAAAGAATTATATGCATTCTAAGTTACGTAAATCAAGTAATGCGAAAATATAAAAAGATAAGGAAAAATAAGAATGAGACTCGGCTTTTATCCTGGTTCG
>NC_032012.1:15541110-15548331 GCF_001865875.1 Lupinus angustifolius
GAGTTTACAGCTACCTACTTACATTTTCACTTCTAAAAACCAATGGTTGATAGTTACCTTGAACAAACTTTAGTAACGGATCAACTCCAATCACAACTCAATTATTAAACCAATATGCTTGCAATTGTTGAATATCACTAACATAGTGGCAGCTTATGAGAGACTTTTTTCTTTGCAAATCAAGTGCAAACTATTAGGATAATTTCAGACAATACCAAGTTCCCAAAACCAGCATCAAAATCAAGGAGAGGAACCAACAAAAAATAATAATGTCTAAGCCCAGGTTCGAACTGGGGACCTTTAGTGTGTGAGACTAACGTGATAACCAACTACACCACCCAGACCTTGTTGTAAGATGTTTCAAATGTATAATATTAGTAAGGATTTCTAGAGAGAGAGGATGGAAATGGCATAAACTTGAAAGAAGAAAAGGATAGGTTGCATAGTAACATTCCATCAATCCCAATTTGAGATGGAATCTTGACATGTATCACTTAGTTGTCGAACCGTCCAAACCTCTTCTATCTCTTTTCTTATATATTCTTCATATCAATCCATTCGATTTAATTTCTTGTTAAATTTAATCTAATTAAATCCATGACTTGAGGAAATTCGTCAGTAGAGGGATGCTGAGAGATTGAGCAAAAACGCTTTCGGACAAATCTCACCATTATTTACTGTTCATATATTATTGGTTTTTAGGGTGATAATGCTTAAATTTGTTTAATTGTGAACTCAATTAAAAGTAATTTAATTATCTCTAGTTTATTATGAACAAGTTTGATTTTCAGGGTAAAAAAATCTAGTCTATAGTTCAAAATTTTTTATTTACTAGTATGGGCTGATATGATATTTACGGATACTAGTCATATAAACCGAGACAACAAATGTAGAAGAAAACAATCACAGTCATCCCATGTTGATGAGTTGTAAAGACAACAATGGAAGCTTAACCTACACAAGCATAGCACAATGAGAGACCCAAAAAAGGAAAAACCTCAAATCAAAGACCCACATGTTGAACCTTGCTAGCACTGTGCCTTTTTGGGCTTTAATTATGCTGACAAAAAATACCATTAATAGGAGAGGGAAAAAGGAGGCCAATCTATTAAAAGAGTGTCTCGACTTCAAATATGTATTCCAACATACTATAATCCCTACCCCCGGAAGCCCAATACTTTTAGAAGAAAATAATAAGTAAATTTTAGGATTAAATAAAGATAATAGAGTAATATTTTGTATATAAAAATTAAAATTAAAAAATAATGATATGAAACTCAAAATTTTAAAAATATATGAGTGACAATTTTTCATTATCAATAATTTAATATTATCTTTATGCATTGACTAATTTCTACAACTATTAAAATTTAATGTATAATTGTGAAGAAAAAATATTCATAATAGTTACTTACATATTGCATAAAGTTTAAATGGCTTTGTAGCTCCATATAATATTATTCTTATAGATTCAATGTATAGCCCAGTGTTCAAAATTCTCCTTCCTACTTTTGAAATTAGGTTGAAATCTGGGGTGTGTCAAAAAAAATTAGTAAGTTTTGAATTAAGGAAAGTTTATTATCCACACTTTATCTGAATTAAGTTCATTTAAATGAATATTTTTAATGTGGATACAAATTAATCCATTATATTCAAATGATAGTAAGATTAATAATATTAGGATATATGAATATAGTTAATATGAAAAGTTTATTCTTAAATACAGAGTATATAAATATTTGTTAAAAATTTTATACGTAGAACTTTAAACATTACATGTTTGTAGAATGTTCCAAAGAATGGTTTTTTAAATTAAAAATATAACATTATTTAGAGAGAGAAAATGATTCTAAAAGTGGTTTTAAAAAAATACTTTATTGGAATAGTTTTAAAATGATATTTTTTTTAAAAATGATTTCAGTTCTGATTCTAAAAAATGAAATAGATATATTCATCCAATTCGTTAATATAGATTCATGTATAAATTGAAATTTATCTATTAAGTTTAAATATAGATAATTTGAATAATTTAATATATTCAAACGAATTAGTAGATGGTTTTCAATTTATTTGGATCCAAATTTATCTATTTGTCACCCATAATTGCAATCCAGTTAGTATGTCTTAAGTTTTAAACTAATATATTGATCATATGAATTTATGTTGGCTCCCCTTATATTTTGGGTTCAAGCTTCACCACTAGATGAGGTTGTTGGGGGAGAGACATGGAATAGGAAAAGGAAGAAACAGAAGAATAATAATTGATTTCATAGTTTGATTGGTCGACAAAAAATGGAGAATGGAAAACTTGGAGATAAAACCAAAAAAGAATAGCAATATAGGTGGATGCTTAGGAAAGGGATGATGCAGAAAATGTTTAGTTTTTATGTCAGTAAGAAGGGTAAAGGAAATGAAAAAAGAGATTGTCATATTTGTAGAGAGATAATCATATTTAAGCCATTTTATTAATTGAAAATCTTCCAAACAAAAGTACACCATTTAAACATTTTCTATTCCACCCCTTTCCAACTATTCCATCCATCCAAACATACCTTAAGTAAGTTCTCAGGAATCCATTATTTATTATGCATAATTACCCTACAAAAATTTAATCTGGTCTTCATTTGGAAGAATTCAACCCTTTTAACCCACATGTTTGCAACTCAAAAGGCATGTAGCAAATTCATTGATGAATTAATAGTTTAATTTGCAGTCTCAAGTTGAGATTTGAATTATTGCACAGAGAAAAGAAACCCACAATGTCAAAGGTGTAAAAGAAGGGCAGACATAACATGCAGGAATACAGGTCTAAGCAAAATTACAAAGGTTTAATCAGAACACTTATTATGAAAAGCTTAAATTGAAAATTAATCACGAGTGCTAATGATGTTCATTACCAACCCCATCATCCTGGTCCTGGTGTTTCCTAGAAGCAGCTCTTAGTTTGCGCTGCTCCTCCTTGTAAATCCGATTTCTTCGTTTGAACTACATTAGGCAATAAAATCAATATCAGTAATTTATTTGCTAATCCAACCACCAAATGTTGTCACAAACAAAATGACTATGGGGTGCCAAACAAGCTTTTATCTAAAGCAGTTCATGTTATATAATTTTCACAATGCCAGTTCAAAAAAATCAACATATATTTATGGCATTCTCAAATGCTTTTAACCTTCAAGGAGTGGCCTAAATTCAAAATATTTTTCTGTTACGAAACTATATTTTATTGAGACAATATGGTAAGAAGGGTAGCTCTGTAGTTGGAAAATCTTTATGCTTATAGTTAAACACTCCATTTTCAATCCTCCCATATTTCCCTTAGTTTCCCTAACAAGTTATACAACTTCCACGTTCCACCCTATATTTTGATTCTTCCCAAAGGCATAATGGAACCACAGTACCTGATTATAAAACTAAACCATACAAAATGGTATAAGGTAGACAAAACGGGGTAAAAGGCTAAAGTTAAGCAAGCGCAGTAGCAAGAGAAGAAGAACTTTGAATTCATTCAGTCAAATTCTATAACTACAATACTTTTTATCAATTATATACCAGTTATCTGTGTGTAATGGCTGAGAATAATTATCATATAATCTACGTAATATTTAAGCAGAAGTTTGAAATTTATGTACTAGACTAATCCACATGTAAGTTTTGAACCACATAATGAACATTATATGATAAATGAATTCAATTTAACAACAAATTTCTGCAACTAACAACCATATTATTGTCAACCACATCATTATACATCCTCAGAGCTGTAACTTGACTCTAAGCTACTGGAGACTTATATAAGGCCCCTGAATAATTTTAAGCCACTCAGTTTAGGCAAATAGCAAACAACTGATATCCCATTATCCATTGTTAGTTGGGTAATAACCACCGTACTTGTACAGCATTACAAAAAGATATAAATAAATAGGTTGTGAAAAGCTAGGGAATAATTTGACTCTAAAGACAAAAATCAAACATTTAAAATCGAGTTGGAATTCAAAGTTCACTACTTTAATCCATAACCAAATTCTGCTAAGTAGGAAATTTTGGTTCATGGCCAAATTCGGATTGCTTTAGATGGCAAAAAAAAAAGAAGCATGTAAGAAATCAGAGATGTCCAAGAATGCAATTAGTTGTGGATTAAAATATAATTGTTCATAGGAAGGACAAATTATTTGAAGATCCAATGCAAACAAAAAATGTTTTTAAGTCTTCAAAAACACCTTTACAGTCTGATACTAAAACCACTGCCAAAAAACACATGGAAACAGTGCAAAATACAAATTTGAGTCAGCGCAGAAGGGAGGCATGGAATATAGGTATACTACTAGCCATACTTTTAGAATAGCTTAATTAGAGAAAGGAAAACATAGGGCATATGGAGAGGGTGGATGGGAAGAAATTGGAATGCATAAAGACCATTTTGGTGATATGAATGTTGAAAAACAATGGGACAATAATCAATTCTAAGGATATTATAGTTAGAGTCATAGCTGACAATCCAAAATTTTCTTACTTCTTCAACCCAGTTTTGAACTCTAAATTCAGTTATACTCACTCCCATCCTTTTTATAATATCATATCGGGTTTTTGTTTCGGTTCTATATATAGGACTCTTTTCAAAGTTCTCTACACAATAAATGAATTTGTTACAAAACCCCCTTATTTACTCAAACAATTCGATTGAAAAGAGAAGATGATTTAGTTCCACTAATAAATGGCATTTTTTATAAACCACATTCAACTGTTGACAAATTTTCCACCTCCTTTAATTCACGTGAAGATATCCAAAAAAGTGTTATAAAAATTACCTGAGGGAATATCTACCTAACCAGAAACAAAGTTTCCACTCTGCTAATTCATCTCTAGCTTAAACAATTCAATATTCCTCTCTTCCATTATATACATTTTATTAGTAAATAATTTATCACCAATCCAAGATCCCTCAACACACCATGAATTTTTGCGCATCGAGACTAATGCAATAAATCATATCCAGTCAAAGTAAGCAGCAACAACAACAGCAGCGCAAATAGCAATCGTAATCGATAACAATTGAAGCGTAAACGAATCGAATGGAATAATTAGGGTTTCGATAAATAAAAGGAAGCGATAATAATAATAATAAACGTAGAATCGAGAGAGAAGGACCTCTTTGGAGTGATGAAGACATTCAAAGTAATCTTCACGAAGGAGAGAACAATCTTTGGGTTCTCTACAACGAGACATGCATTCGCTGAAATCAATCCAGAAATCGTAACAACGACCTTTGTTACCATTGATACCCCAACCTGATGCCATTTCTCTTTCTCTCTCTGCGCCTCTGATCTCACTTTCGTTCTTCCTTCAAACACTACCCAGGTTAGATTCTGCCATACCTAAATTTACTTTAATGCCACACGTTTTTTTATTTTTCTTTATTTTATTTTTTTATAAGAAAAATATAGAGTAAATTAAACTTGTTTTTCTCGTTTTTCCACGTTAATATATATACGAGGAGTATTGATTTTCACTTTACTTAAATTACATCATTTACACTTATTATTAATAGAGATGACAAAATAGATTATTCAGTCTATTTTATCTGTGTATATAATTCATAAAAACTTAAGTAAGTGTGGGTATATTTGTATTAGCTTAATGAACAAAATTTAATGTTATGTCCGTTTTAAAATAGACTAATGGACTTGCGACGATCCACAAGTATTGTTAAATAATTTAAACATATTCATATAATAAATAAAATAAAATAGTTGAATGTAAAAAATTAACAAAAACTTTGATATTTTATATGAAGTTAAAAAAATCATATTATATTATAATTTTTTAGAGATGAAAAATTACATCACATCATAACTTATTTGAAAATTTCTTAACTTTTTCTTGAATTATGTTCTAGGACTGCGCATATTGCCTAATGGAAATACTCACAGGCTTGACAGGCGAAACAAGCAAGACAAAACGGTCAAATGAACAAAATTTGTATGTTATGCCCACAAAATGTATGCACGCCATAAATATTGTCCGTTTTGTCATCTATAATTATTAATTAAAGATAATTAACAATATATATGAGGTGACATGTTTTTTAGTTTCTCTTTTCTCTAGTCAGTAATTAACTATCGATTATAATATTTATATACTATTTTTTTTTAGGTTCTAAATAATTACTTTCATATTATTTTATGAATAGTGAATTATTAAACACGAATGGTGTAAAGTAAGTTCACAAACTCTCAAATCATACATTTATTCTACATCTACTTTGTCGAGTTTAATATTTTATGGACTAAACTTTTGAGTAATGAAGTAATCTCTTTTGAAGTGTATGACATGAACATATCTACTATCTCACTTTTGTACTACTTCATGTACCATCACTTCTAATTGGTTAAAAAAATTATTTAAGTTAAAATTATAATTATTAAATATTTTTCTGACCAAATCATGTCTTCTGACACATGGAGTTGCACAAAAGAGTGTGACAACAAATGTGGACTCGTGCATGACTCCTCAACAAGTATTGTCCCATAAATCAAACCCACATTCTACTTATCTTGAAGATATAGTGAATCTTGCACCACTCGCCCGACTTTAATATGCAAGTACTGCTAGAAATTCCTTAAGATTGGTGAAATATCAATCCTAGGATCTTGAATTTAATGATTCTCACGCACATATATGAATCAAAGGGTGTAGTGTCATACCTGAATCCATGTTCCTGGACGTGCTCCTTTGATCCACGTTTCTGAAAGAGGTTTTATGGTATGATGGTCTTCCTCAACCAAATCTTTGATACCGCTTGGGACTTGCGTTTTCACTCTGATGGGGAGATGAGAAAACTAAATTTGATTTGGTATATTGGGGACCATAACCTTCCTGATGTGTTAACTTATAGGGTTCTCATTATCCCCTATGGGTTAACCTGATGGGTATCCACCCATTAAGCCTATATCCGTTATAACCTTTTAGAAATCTAAGGGGTGTCACTAATTAGATCACTTATAATGTAACCCCGAAAATAAATAGCTAATATCATTGTATCAAATATATGATGCTCACCTTAATTAGAAATTTATAATTTCTAACAATCTCCCACTTGAGCTTCATATCTTCATGATACAATTATATCACAGGATCTTTAGGCGCGCATCCGTATGCTATTTACGTTTAGACTTCTCCTTAATACAATCTGGTCCATCTCATATATTAACTATGGAACCA
>NC_032012.1:15548431-15578971 GCF_001865875.1 Lupinus angustifolius
ATCCAAATGAAAATCAGTTCTTAAACATAATCTAAATGTTCCAATAGCCTCAACTGCAACCATTTTGCCATCGCCTAAAAAGATGAATCTTTCATCATCACTTGACTATCAGCTCCACAGGCAACCCTACATAGTGACACTAATGTGAGTAGTAGCACCAGAATCTACCCACCAAGTATCATTGGGTACAAAAGCCAAATTAATTTCAGAACAAACAAGAGATATAAATTTACCCTTCTTTACACGCCATGAGGCATATTTATAACACTCTTTCGTCATGTGTCCTTGCTTCTTACAGAAGTAACAGGTAAATTCCTCACTACTCTTCAATTTCTTTTGCTGGGAAGGCCCTTTCGCAGCACCCTTATTGCTCTTTCTTTTCTTATTTTGAGGGGTCATAGCCAAGTGAGCACTCTCAGTCTTATCTCTCTGCAGCCTCTCTTCCTCTTGCACACACTCATTAAGGGACCACTTGTCTTTCTGAGTGTTATAACTCACTTTGAATTTCCCAAAGTGTGCAGGAAGAGAGATCAAAACCAAGTGCACGAGTAGGTCATCACCAAGCTCTAACTTAAGTGCCTTCAGTTTTGATGGAGATTAGACATCTCCATAATGTACTCCCTTATGTTCCCTTTGCCTTTATATTTCATGGAGATGAGTTTAGCCAAAAGGCTACTCGTCTCCGCCTTTTCATTCTTGGCAAAGACTTGTTCTATTTCTTCAAGAAACTTCCTTGCACTTTCACCCTCAAATATAGAGCCCCAAAACGCATCTGGAATAGAGCGTTTCATGATCATCAAACACATTCATTTAGAGCGTTCCCATTTCTCAATTTTAGCCTCATCGAGGTTTTCCGCAGTGGAAATGGGTTACTCCATACGAAGTGCCAGATCCAAATCCATACAGCCGAGAATGATTTCTACGGCTTCCTTCCAGACCTTAAAGTTTGTCCCATTCAGTAGTGGGATGTTACTGATTTGAGCAGAAAAATTTGCAGCATTGGTAAAAGACACTGAATCCATATAACAAAGAATTAATAACATGTTCAAATATAAACAAACAAGTCATGTTATATATTTAAAACAAGACATTTTCACATAATAGACTCATCACAAGATACCTAACACAACATCAATCTCCAGTCTTTGGACAGAGAAATCAATTTGTAAGTGGTACTCTAAGTGTAATGATCAAATATTAACAGTTAGTTCTGTCAAACAATAGCCTTTCTTTAGAGCGACTATTATTCACATGGAAAAAAAAATTTATAACTGTTACATATTTATCATCACATGTATGTTATTATTTGGCCAAATTGTGTCTTCCTTTGGGCCGAACACAATTCACATAAATAATCTCATACTCATTTGTGTAATTTAATCAATTTCCACAATAGAGGTTACTTTGGCAACATATTGCATCCATTAATCCAAAATAATTACCAGACAAAAAAATTAAAATAATATGGGTCTATTACTAAAAAATAATGATCTTGGAATTAAAACATTTAGATTTGATATCTTTTATGATTACCAAATCTAATCCCATAATTTCTTGATGTATAATTCCAATTCAAAATAGTGCAAGCTATTTAAAGAAACAATGCAATGAAAACATTTAGATATAAACAGTTGCACTTATGCAATAACAATATAAGTCACTAAAAGTATGTACATTTTAGTTATCATAGAACAAAATTATTATGGAACAAATATGATAATTTCATCACACACAAAATGTAATCTTTATAACATAACAGCGGAAGCATAATTCAATAATCCCCAAATTAAAATTAGGGTTCATACAAGATTGAGGAAACACCCTTAATGGAGAATCGTAAAATTCAGAACCTATGCTCTGATACCACTTGTTGGAAATTCCTTATGATTGGTGAAATACCAATCCTAGGATCTTGAATTTAATGATTCTCATGCACATATATGAATCAAAGGGTGCATTGTCATACCTGAATCCATGTTCCTGGATGTGCTCCTTTGATCCACGTTTCTGAAAGAGGTTTTGTGGTGTGATGGTCTTCCTCAACCAAATCCCTGATTCCTCTTGGGACTTGCGTTTTCAACTCTGATGGGGAGAAAAGAAAACTGAATTTTGATTTGGTGTATTGGGGACCATAACCTTCCTGATGTGTTAACTTATAGGGTTCCCATTATCCCCTATGAGTTAACCTGATGGGTATCCACCCATTAAGCCCATATTTGTTATTAGCTTTTAGAAATCTAAGGGGTGTCAGTAATCAGATCACTTATAATGTAACCCTGGAATAAATAGCTGATATCATTGTATCAAATATATGATGCTCACCTTAATTAGAAATTTATAGTTTCTAACATTTTATACATTATACAGATGATACATCGTTAATTAGAGAGAACTCTGTTGATAATGATATAGCTCTCAAAAGTATTCTGAAATACTTTGAGTTGGCGTCCGGGCTAAAAATAAACTTCCATAAGTAACTTTAATGCATATTGATGTGTTTTTAGTATTTATTTTAAGATAATTACACTTTTTGTCGTTTTTTTATATTTATAATTAAAAAACTTTGATATGTTAGAAGATCAGATATAAATATATTTTAATTCTTCATTAGGTAAATTGAAAATACAAAGCACTAATGTTGGTAAAATAGTAAAAAAAGAAATCCTGCCAACTAACTGGAATTTTTCTTGATCGATTAAAACCTAAAAAAAGTTAACAATTATCATTATTGTCAAATATTAAGAGACAGGAGATGATAGTTGATTTAACAGGCATAATTGTCCCATGATAATGATAAAATATGTTCATAATATTAAGAAAATTGACGTCCATCATGTTTTTTATATTTGTAATTAATAATTAATAATCTATTAAATACTTATGAGGTAGAGAAATGATTCGTTTATACATAAGTTAAGTTACACTAGTTATACTCAATCAAAGCTATTCATTTTCTTAAATCAAAATCATCAAATGAGTGAAACTTAAAATTTATTTAAAATTTATCTTTTTTTCTCATCATTTATTTCACTCACCTTCCAAAAAAGGATAACAAATGTATGTATGATGATCTTGCAAGTGCACTTGAGGATGCATACACAAAGGATCAAGAATTTGAAAAGGTTATGAAAGAGGAGAAAACACAAACCAAGAGCTTGAAGGAATGCCAGAAGCATGGAAAACAAAAAAGGACCACCCAATTGACAATGTGATAGGTGATATATCCAATGGAGGGGCAACTGAAATTCCTTGCATAATATTTGTAATTTCTTTGCATTTGCTTGTCAAATTGAGCCTAGGACCATTGAAGGGGATATTGAGGAAGATCATTGGTCTTTAGCTATGTAAGAAGAAATAAACCAATTTTAAAGAAATAAAGTTTGAGATTTAGTTCATAGACTCAATAATCATCCTATAATAAACACTAGATGGTCTTTTAGAAATAAGCTAGATGAGTCTGACTTAATTATAAGAACCAAAGCTAGATTAGTAGATAAGAGATATAATCAAGAAGAAGGCATTGATTATGATGAAACATATGCTCCCGAGCAAGGTTAGAGACAATAAGAATGCCTTTAGCTTTCACATCTACCATGCATTTCAAGTTATTTCAAATGGATATGAAAAATGTGTTTTTGAAAGGCTTTATTCAAGACGAAGTATATGTAGATCAACCTCCCGATTTTGAAAACTACAAATTTCTTAATCATTTTTGCAAATTGAAAAAGGCTTTACATGGTTTAAAGCAAGCTCCTAGAGCTTGGTATGATAGATTAAACACTTTCCTGTTAGAAAAGCGTTTTGCAAGGGGAAATGTTGATACAACACTTTTCATTCTAAAAACTGAAAAAGACATTTTATTAGTGCAAATATATATTGATGATATAATATTTGGAGCTACTAATGATGTTTTATGCAAAAAAAATTATGAGTTAATGAAAGGTGAATTTGAAATGTCCATGATGGGAGAGCTTAAATTCTTTTTTGGACTACAAATCAAGTAAATAGACAATGAATATTTGCTCATCAAACAAATTATTGCTAAGAGCTTATAAAGAAATTTGACTTGGAAAAGTCAAAAGAAGCAACTACTCCAATGAAAACTTCATGCTATCTTGACAAAGATGAGAAAAGTAAACCAATTGAGGTAACAAAATATTGTGGCATCATTGGCTCATTACTTTACTTAAAATCTAGCAGGCACGAAATTATGTTTAGTGTGTGCATTTGTGCTATATATCAAGTCAATCCTAATGAATCACATTTATGGCTACCAAAAGAATCATGAAATATTTAAAAGGAACATTAAGCATGAGATTATGGTATCCACGAGATGCCTCATTAAGTTTAGTAGGTTATTCCTATTGTAATTTGTTTAGATGCAAAATGGATAGGAAAAGTACTAGTGATACATGTCACTTATTAGGAGGTTCACTTCAATCATGACATAACAAGAAATAAGCTTGGGTAGCTCTATCAACCGCTGAAGTGAAATATATAGCCGCTGGTGTGTGTTGTGCTCAAATCCTATGAATGATGCAACAATGACTAGACTTTAGTCTAAAGCTTGATAAAATACCTATTAAATGTAAAAATACAAGTTTACCTACCTATCTAAGAATCTCGTTCTTCATTGACGCACCAAGCATATAGAAATAAGACATCATCATTTCTTAAGAGATATGTTCAAAAAGGTAATTGTGTGATTGAGTTTTTAGAAACTTCAAAACAACTAACAAATATCCTCATCAAGACACTTTCTAGGGATACTTTCTTATATTAAGAAGAGAACTAGGAGTCTTTGATGAATCATATCTTAGTTAGTTGTTTCTATGTTTTTTTTTCCAAATTCGACGAATTCTTTTTGTTCCTTAACCAATGCCTACATTGTGCGCATGAATGCATGTTATCCTTGGTTATGTATGCTATTAAACAATTAAGTAACCACATTAGTGATTAATAAATGTATAGGATAGGTTCTATCTAGTTAAATCTAAGCAAATTCTATGAAAAATAAGAAATGTGTTAAAATCTGTGTAAATTTTACACATAATGGATTATCCATCATGTTAATTGATTACCTCGACAATTTTTGGTGGACCTTAAACGATTAACAAGTCCTTAATGGATTACTTGGGCATAATTTTTAGACATGTTATTCGATTAACACATCTCTTAATCGATTAAGACGTATTTCATAAATAGTCTTAAATACACATTTCACTTAGAGACTTCAAATTTTCTCTCTTGGAAGCATCTAATCCATACAACACCTATAATCTTCAAAATCCATCAATTTCTTCTCCAAAATCTCGAACCTAGATTTGCCCTCTTTCAAACCCTAACCAAAATCCATATACTCAATCGATTAACCATCAATTAATGTGCCAATATGAGTGATAGGAGACCCAAAATAGTCAAGCAAACTACAGGTCTTCACAAATCTCTTCACCCTCATAAGCAACCAAACAATATGGAAGGTGGTGGTTCCTCCTCTGCTCAAGGGCATACAATGTACATTGGAAGGGACTCTCACTATACTATATTGGGTACTAGCAAGTTAAATCACACCTAGAGGGGGTGAATAGGTGTAATGGATCACTAATCCCGCTTTTCTGATTAATACACAAAATAGAAAGCTACTGTAATTAATCGTATTATTATAAGTATTAATCGATTATGCACAGTTTGATTAATCGATTATGTTCAGCTTTAATCGATTATGTTGAATGTTGAAATCTTTGAAAAACATATTTCTCGTAATGCAAACAGTGATGATTACCAATCTTTACTGTCCTAAATTGATTATTGATTATACACAGATTATTAATACTTAACATAAATCACAGAATTCAATCAAAACAGAAATCAATAAAGACTAAAATATAAAAGATATAGGGAAATAGAAAGTGCTCAAGGATTTTTATCCTGGTTTGTTTGCTGGTCCACTAGCAAACTACATACAGGCCTCCCATTTTGATCCTGAGAGATTTTTCTTCACTATTGGAAATAAATGTTTGATTACAAACACTCTTCCAATACACCTAGCAAGAATTCCCTTCTTGAACCCGTTGAGCCTACATTCTCGGTTTGACCACACTTCTCACCTACTATGATACCACACTGTTGCGATTCTGGCCCCAAACGAAGTTACGCTCGATCCAAGACTTCTTGCTCTATGAATACACACAATTCTCTTCTATGATGATACTAACACATCATGAGAATTAATCCTTGTATTTTGAAATATAAGCAACTCTAATCTCGACTCTACAAACCTCTACAAAATTATCACAAGAAGCCTAAAACTAAATAGGAAGTTTATGCAGGGTTTTTCAAATGAATGAAAATGATAGCACAATAAAAAAAATGTTTCTTTCTCTTCTCTCTCTTTTCTCTCTTGAAAACTATGCAAAATTTCTCTCAAAGATAAGCAAGATGCTTTAAAAATTCTATTCTGAAAATCTTGGGTTTTCTTTCTCTCAATGTAAAATTTGAAAGTAATGAATGATACACATTAGTTAAAAAAACAACTTTTATATGAAACTGATTTTAACTCTTGTTAATCGATTATGTACACACTTAATCGATTAACATGCTTATGAAAAATAGTTTTTCAGTTAAGGCTTAATCGATTATCAATTTCTTTAATCGATTAATAAGCCAAAAACCCTCGGAAGTTAGCCAGTATAACTCCTTTTAATCGATTACACCAATCCTTAATCGATTAACAGATTCAACAAGATATAATCGATTATCAATCATGTTAATCGATTCATATATATGAAAATGGTTTTCCCTAATGCATGGTAAACATTTTTTGTGATGAAATAACATGCAACACATGATTATTTTATGCACAGAACATGATGAAAGAACATGATTCGGTTATCAATTTTTTAATTGAATAATAAGCCAGGAATTCCAGAAAGTTAGCTATTGTAACTCCTTTTAATAGATTACACCAATCCTTAATCGATTAACATATTTCAACAAGATATTATCAATTACCAATCATGTTAATCAATTAATATATATGAAAACGATTTTCCCTAATTCATGGTAAACATTTTATATGATGAAAGAACTTGCGCCAGATGATTCTTTTATGCACTGAAACCATGTATGACTAATGCAAATGCATGATTCTACTTATCATATATATTTAGATGTAATGCCTCAACCTATATGAATTTCATTTTAGACTCTTGTGAGACTTCCATCTAAGGTTTACCTAACCTAGACTCGAAACTAGGCAACCATATTATGACTTCTTGAATTATAAAATAATCCTAAGTGTACGACGTTGACCTTGAGTCTTTTGTATGTTGTTTTTTGTGACGTCCACATCTTCAAGCTTCCATTTAACTCCTTGTCTTCATCAAAATTAGTAGGTCAATCATGATGGCATCCTTTGACTATTTTCCATTTCAATCTCCCTTTTTGATGATTACAAACTCTAAACAATTTTTTGTTTGATGGCTTGATGCTAGACAACATATGTTTGCAATCGTTGAATCAAAATGCGCTGCTCCCCCTCACTTTGTTCTCACCCTCAATCCATGTAAGAGGTGATACAAGGATAACACTTCAAGATTAAATGTGGAAGCTCAATACAACCTACAAAATAGCTCAAACAACAATTTCTCCCCCTTTTGGCATGATAAAAAAACTATATATGAAAATAATAGCCAAAAACAAGGAAAGATTTTCAAAAAGATTTACTGGTCTTAATCGATTAAGTAATCAAGGATAATTGGTTAAGCAATTTTAAAAAGAATAAAATAAGTTCACAGTTGATGTAATTAATCGATTATTAGTATAGAGTTAATCATTATACTGAATAAAACCAAATTATGGCAGAAATGAATTGTGAGTTATATCCATGTTTGTGTAATTAGACAAGTTAACACATAATGATTAATGGTATATAGTATAAAGCACATAAAGCATATATTAACCATTCAAGTGAAAGTGTACACAAGTCGATATAAATAAAAGATCACACAATAGTATATACATAATCAAAGTCTAACAACAAAATTATGAGAAAATTCAAAGCAAGTTCATGAAGTGCATAATGAGTTCAAAACATATTACAACCAACAAAAAAATACTATCTCAAAAGAGACACACACACCCTAGACTCCAGGAAATCATATCTAGGCTATTCCTGAGGTGGTGGTGGTGGTGATGAGTAGCCATGTGTGGCGTGCACAGTGAAGATGATGCAGTCTAGGTCCATGGTTAACCTCTCTTGCTGCTGCAGGAACTCAGCTACCACAGAGTCTCTCAAAGACTGAAAAACGCCATCAATTTGTGCATTTTGGCGCAATTCCATAACATTACAGTGTGCAAGCCCAAAATATGGTTCTTGTGGCACAATATTTGCCTTGACTTCTGGTTGTTTGGAGTTTGGCTCATTGGGATTTGCAGCAATATCGTCATCAGATGATTCTCCATTCATATTGGCATGGTGATCCTCGTGATATTTCCATACATTAATAATGTGAACCCTTTTGATAAAGGTTCTTTGCATGATCTATCTTGGTTGATGTTTGGCCAAGCTCACAGTTAGATTGAGCTTTTGTTTTTGAGAAAGCAATAGAATGTTGAAAGTAGGATAAAAGAAGAGATTAGAGTCAATGTGAAAGGTGTTTCAACACTTTAAGGTGTTGATAAGTCAAAGTGATGTTCGCCACAACAATTGGTTCTTGATAAGAACTTCTAATCTTTGTTCAACCAAGAAGGTTTGGAGAATTCTATCACACGGATTCAATTCTTAATTCACAAAGAATTATGCTTAAACTTTACTTGTTTATTCCATTGGTAAAGACTTACATTTATAGGCAAGACTACTTTGCTCCCACAGGTTGTAAAAGAAAAGACAATAAAGACTAAGTCATGGTGATCCCACATAGGATACCATTTGACATATGAATCTACTCCTAAACTAGGCTAAATTTGGTTGGCAATTAGCATAACACATGTTATTCGTGTACTTTATTACATTGAAGGGAAAACTTTAAGATATTGGCCTAGGATGCCATTGTTGCCACGATTGAACTTTGACTAGCTTAGGATTCCATTCTCCCTTAAGTGCATGACATCAAATTAAGTTACATGGTGAATGAGACTTAATGTCCTCATAATACTCCTCAACAAGGCTTTCATGAGCTTCATAGGATTCTTTTATTCTTTGAAGACCAGGCTCACAATTTAGAACATGGTAGAACGTTGGAGTTTATTGACTCCATAACGGCCCTCGGTTGCACTTAAGCTTGTCATAGGATCCTCTTTGTCCAAGGAGAGAATTCCCCTGGTAGAATGATGAATTATGATGAGTTAAAAGGTATAGGATGTCGTTGGTGTCAAGCTGTCCAACAGACCAAGCCTCCAACGGCTAGAACATGGTCATTAAGCACCATTAATGCACTTTTAAAGCCTCTAACAACCACATGGCAAATTCCCTCGAGAATGGATGATTTTTTTATTTATTTATTCTAATTATTTTTCTAAAAGAGAATGGATGAATATTTTTATTTTTCACATTTTTATGGTTTTTTTTCACTACAGATGACCTTTTTACCTTTCTCATTGCTTCAACCAAACATCACAATTTACCCCAAACCCTAATTTGAGTAGATATGAAAAATAATTAAAGTTCAGACTTAAAAGTGGGCAACTAATGAGTTTTCAATGTTTATAGTAAGCGGTTGAAGGTGAAAAGAAAAAGTCCAAATTGCCTCTATCATTAAAATGTATACAGACAGACTTCAACCTTGAAACAATCACAAATCAAGTTCTAGAATGTAAAATCATAGAAAATTATGCACTCATGAAAGAAAAATGGGTTTTATGCAATTGACAATTTAAATCAGAACCCTTATTGTATTTGGCCCAAATTTCTCACATTTGGTACATTCAACAATAGTTATGAAGCAAAGACTTTTACTAAACCAAATTTAATGCACAATTATCAAATCTAATATCATTCATGTTATTATTCTATCAAAAGTTTTTTCTTCAATGGAGGTCACAGATCAAGAATCATCATTCGTGCATACTTTTTCATTTAAAGTAGACAAACGATAGATAGATGAGATATGAAGCATATGCTAGTGCATGATAATATGAATATTCAACCTAGAAATTAAAAAAAATCTATATAGTATGCATGACAAGAATGAATTATCTAAATACAAAATCCCCTCAAGCTTAGAAATTTACATTGTCCCTAATGTAAAAATTTAAACAATAAGAGAAAGAAAAAGAAAACTCAAGGATTAGGTAGGAAGTTTCCCTTACTTATGTGCCAATTATAAGTGGTCGGCTTTATCGAGTGCAATAGAAGTACCTGCAAAAGAAGGGGGAAAGGTCCCAAATGGCCTATATGTTCTAGATGGACCAGGTGCAAATACACATTGTGAAGGAGTAACTAATAGTCAAGGACATGTTAGCACTTTTCCCCTTAATATTGTCTTTTAGAGTTCATGTTTTGTTTTGTGGCCGACACTATATACATACCCCTACAAAGTCTCTGAACTCAGGGAGGCACTAAAGCCGATAATAAAACACTAAAATTAATGAATTTAAAAATGTACCTCCAACATGGGTTGCTTCCCACGAAGCACGCATTTAATGTCATTAGCTTGACGGTTGATCCTTCAAGCTCATGTAGGGTCCAAGAGGGCTATGTTTGTTTGTTTCTCTAGTCGCTCATCTTCCAAATAATGCTTCAAACTTTGACCATTCGCCTTTAATTTACCATTTCCTCGTTCCATATCTCAACTACTCCATAAGGGTAGACCTTGGTGACTCTAAACGGACATGACCATCTAGACTTTAACTTCCCTGCAAAGATCCCCAATATGGAGTATATGTTTGTGGAGTATATGTTTGTCATGCCATCTTTTTGTTCTTTCTTTGTAAGTGCGAGCATTCTCATAAGCATTGAACCATAGTTCTTCCAACTCTTGCAGTTGGAATTTCCTCTTTTTTCCAACAACTTTCAGATCAAAGTTTAGCAATTTGACTGTCCAATATGCCTTATGCTCTAGTTCCACCGGAAGGTGGCATGGCTTACCATAAATCAACCTGACTGGTGACATACCAATAGGTGTTTTATATGCATTACGGTAAGCCCATAAAGTGTTATCATGCATTGAGGACCAATCTTTCTAGCTACTAGACACTGTCTCCTCCAATATGCTCTTAATCTCACGATTTGATACTTCCACTTGACCATTTGTTTGAGGGTGGTAAGGGGTACCAACCCGATGAGAAACACCATACTTCTTCAAGAGGTTTTCAAAATGTTTTTCAATGAAGTGTGAGCCTCCATCACTAATAACCAGCCTTGGGATCCCAATCCTTGGAAATATGATCATGGTAAACAGCTTGATGACCATTTTAGCATCACTATATGAAGATGAAATTGCCTCCACACACTTAGAAACATAATCGACTGCCACCAAGATATATTTGTTATTGTTTGAAGTAGGAAAAAGTCCCATATAGTCAACTCCCCAAACATCAAATATCTCCACCTTAAGGATGGGGTTTATTGGCATTTCATGCCTTTTTTATATGTTCACCACCCTTTGGCAAGAATCACATGTGAGAACAAAACTCCTTGCATCTCTGAATATGTTTGGGCATGAGAACCAAAGAAGGAAGCATTGCCTTCCTTCTTCATATTGGACGTGTGATGCCTCGCCTTATTAGGATTAACTAGTTTGGAAAGGCATTAAGGGAATGAATGGCTATAGAAACCTACCTTACTTGGCATTAGCATGTGACTTCAAGAAGGTTAGCCAAATCAATTAGGCATGAGAATCATTTCAAATCCTTACTTTGTTAGGATCAAGAGTCTTTAAGAGTATGAATGCCCATAGATATATTCCTTATTGGGTTGGCGTGTGAAATCAAGGAGGTGACCATTTCAAAAACTTGCCTTATAGGATAAATCAGATTGGAAATACATTAAGGGGATAAATACCTTCCTTGTTTGCAAAAGGCATGTGTTGGGCATGTAAATCAAAGGAGGCACACTTTAATCCCTTGCCATAATGAGGAGCAATTCCTTTGGGAAGGAATCAAGACAAATGATTTGTTTCCTTATTCACACCAAGAGCCTTCAATTCTGAATGTGGACGTTCAGCTCAATGAAGATTCATTCCTCAACACAAGTTCTTGCCTTAAAACAAAAAAGCACATGGGAAATTGAATTAGGAAAGTCAACCATTTTATTTTACTCTTTGTTTCACGTGGAAAATGAGGCATGGCCGATTCCCTTCCTTATTTGTAACCAAATTGCATATGGAAATAAACAATTCTGATTTTACTTGGAAAATTTCCATGGCTAGTTGAGTTTCTCTTAGTTTCTTGGTTGAACCAAGATCATTTTCTTATCAAGGTTTCTTTCCTTGTGGCGCCTTCACCTTTCAACCTTCTCCAAGTTCTTTTATCTTCATAAACAACCCAAAACCCCACGCCCAAATAACCATACATCAACCTTCAACATTCGGCCAACACACTTAGCTAACAAACCACAAACAATTCCATTCTACACTTCAAAACCCACGGCCAAAAAGACCTTCAATAACAACATACACACTCCGTAACCCTAACCAAAAACCCACGACCAAATACCTTCCAAAATTACCATAAACCAATACCAAACAACCCACATAACCCACGACCAAAATTCCTCATACATAACCCTTTAAAAGTTTAAAAGTGCATAGTTCATAATTCTTCTCAAAAAGACTTACATTCAAGAACAATCAACAATTAAATTCAGAATCCTTCCAAAAGGGATTCTATCTATAACTTTAGAACCTACTAGGTGAGACCTAATTTTTTTGAAGGCGAACACAATGTCTAGTAGCTCCTTATTTGTGGTTGCATAGTTGGCTTGAGCTTCATCAAGTGTTTTGCTTGCATAGTAGATGGAATGCATCTTCCTGTCCTTCTTTTGACCTAGCACTACTCCCACAACATAGTTACTAGAATCACACATCACTTCAAAGGGGAGATTCCAATCTGGTGATTGCAATATTGGTGCAGTGATCAATGTGTCCTTCAACCTGCAAAACAATTCTAGACAAGTAACACATAAATTAAATGCAATATCTTTCATCAAAATGTTAGAAAGGGGTTTCACAATTTTAGAAAAAACTCTTTTGTGAATCTACGGTAAAATCCTGCATGGCCTGAGATACTCCGAACACCCTTAAGGTTAATTAGTGGTGTCATATTTTCTATTACTACAATTATTGCCATGTCCACCTCTATCCCTTTTTCTGAAATTAAATTCCACAACACAATACCCTCTCGCACCATGAAGTTACATTTTTCCAATTTAATACAAGATTCAATTACTCACATCTTTGCAATATTTTTTGTCAAAATTGTTAAACAATCATCAAATGAAAGTCCATAAACCGAAAATTCATAAATAAAAACTTACATCATGTTTTCTATAAAATCAAAAAATATTGCAGTCATGCATCTTTGGAAAGTGGATGGGGCATTACATATCCCAAATGACATTCTTCTATAGACAAAGGTGCCATAAGGACATTTGAATGTAGTTTTCTGTTGGTCTTTAGGATGAATAGGGATTTGATGGAATTCTAAGTACCCATCTAAATAGCAGAAATATTCATGTGTAGCAAGCCGTTCAAGCATTTGATTAATGATTGGAGAGGGAAGTGATATTTCCTAGTGGATGTGTTTAATTTTCTATAATCAATGCACATTCTTTAGCCTGTGACTATTCTAGTTGGTATTAATTCATTTTTATCATTTCTCACAACAATCATCCCACCCTTTTTCGGAACCACGTGAATCGTGCTCACCTAGTCACTATCAGATATAGGGTATATTACCCTAGCATCTAAAAGTTTTAGAACGTCTTTCCTAACCACTTCTTTGATATTAGGATTTAATCTCCCCTAGTTTTCAATTGAAGTATTATGGTTAGGTTCCATGAAAATTATATGCATGCAAAATGAACGATTTATGTCCTCAATATCATCCAATGTATATCCTATTACCTTCCTATGCATTCTCAAGACCCTTAGGAATTTTTCAGTTTCCAATTTATTTAATTTGGCACTAGCGACAACTAGATAAGATGAATTGGGTCTAAGAAATTCATATATGAGGATGGAGGGGATTGTTTTTAGTTCAATTTTAGGTGATTTCCCCTCCTCCCCATCATCAGATTTTGGCATTACCTTCAAGTTCTCATCTTGCGAGTTGTGAGGAAGTATTAGGCTTGCATTCAGAAGTTCAATAACCTCAGCCACTTTCTTAGATTGCACTCTAGAGGCTTCCTTTTTCATAACTTGGTTCAACATATCAACTCTGAACATGAATCCTCAAGAGAAGGTTGTTTAATAAATTTAGTGATATCAAATTCCACTTATTTATCCCATATGCTTTGGGAAAGTTTTCCATTCAATACGTCAATTATAGCACCAGCAGTAGCCAAAATGGGTCTACATAGTATGATTGGGGTTTGTGAATCATCTTCCCTCTCTAGTATTACAAAATCTGCTAGAATGAAAAATTTCCCAACTTTGATAGGAACATCCTCCAAGATGCCTATAGGGAATTTAACTAACCTATCTGCTAATTGAAGTGATATATAAGTGGGTTTTACTTCACCCACTTCCAACTTTTTGAATACGGATAAGGGCTTGAGACTCACACTTGCCCCTAAGTCACATAAAACATGATTAAAACTAGTGTTTCCTATTAAACATGAGATAGAAAAACTACTAGGATCTTTTAATTTAGGTGGTAATTTATTTTGAATTAAAGCATTGTACTCCTCAATTAAATCATTTGTTTCATAGTCCTCTAGTCTTCTTTTTTTAGATAAACTTTCCTTAAGAAATTTTGTGTATATAGGCATCTCCTACAGTGCCTCAGTGAAGGACAAGCTGATGTATAATTTCTTAAGAATATCCAAAAATTTACCAAATTTATTTTCTAATTTTCCCTTTGCTAATCTCTGAGGAAAAGGATATGGCGGTACATACGGTGGCGGAGCTTCATACCTAGACATATTTTCAAAATTGTGTTACCCTTCAGGATGTTGTGTCTCAGTATGTTCCTCTTCCACTTGTGAATCTTTCCTAATGTGAGGAATATCACTTATTTCCTTCCCACTCTAGTTGTCCCGGAAACATCCCTGTTTGCCAATTAGGATTACTAGCTTGTTGGGAAATTTGTGTTTCCAACATTTTACCATGAATGGTCAGGTTTCCTATTTTAGAATTCAAGTTATCGAGTATGATTGAAAATTTTCTATTAATCATGATTTAATCTTCCTGAAATTTATTTTGGTTAGCAAGCAATTTTCCTGACCATCCATTAATGTTTTAAGAGTAGATCAATAAGACAAGATTGTACCTGCGGAAACTTTGTTGGAGGTTTCCGGTTACCTGGTTCATCCTGGTATTGTTGATTTAGAGTGTTATTCCTCCTCCAAGAAAGGTTGGTATTGTTATGCCTGTATGGTGGGTTGAATTATTGCCCGCTCCTCTCCTTGTTGTCATAGTAGTTGCACGATTCAGGTTGTTCATTGACCAATGCTCCATGTTCAGGTTCAGTGAAATGTTTGCATTCAAACCACTCTTGACCTTTTGCTCCACACCCCTCACATGTTGCAGTAGACCCAATATCATTATCATGGTATCTTTCTAGCTTTCCAATCCTTTGAAAAATGTCCTCTAGCGTGGAAATTACCTTTTCCATTTGATTTCCTGCATATTGTGCACCAAAGTCTCTTATTGGAAGATGTCTCCTCTCATTCGCCTATTGGTGAAGATTGGAAACCACATTCTTTATGATCATTGAAGCAACATTAATTCATTTGCACACGAAGGCACCACATGCTGAAGAGTCTAGCAATTATTGTGATGGAAAGTCTAGCCCCTTGTAGAATTTTTGAACCAGCATCCGAGGTGGAATAACATGATGAGGGCAAGCTTCATTTAGGTCATTTAATATTTCCCAGGCCTCAGCAATTGACTCCCATAATTTTGATTGAAGTTTTGGATGAGGTGCCTATAGTGCACAATTTTGGAAGGAGGAAAGTATTTGTTGAGAAAAGCCTCCACCAAAGTTCATCATGTTGCTTGAATTTCAGCATTTCGATTCCTTAGCCATATTTTAGCTCTGTCTCTAAGGGAATATGGAAACATGCAGAGAAGAATGACATCTTCAGAAGCCCCATGGATCCTTACAGTCTCATAGAATTCCAAAAACTGATCAACATGGGCATTCAGATCATCATGAGTTCCTCCTCCAAATTGGTTTTGCATCACCATTTGGATCAGAGCTGATGACAAAGAAAAGTTCTCTGCGTCAATAGCTGGGCAGGTTATTCCAGGACGAGAACTACGAGCATTAGGGGTTGCATAGTCGCGAAGTGGTTTTTCATATCGTTCAGCCATTGTTTGTACAAGCGTACATCTTTCTATTGCGTTCTCTCTTTCTTTCATTCTTCGTCTATGGACGGTCCTTTCTGACTCTGAGTAGTAATTCTAACTTTGCATAAACCAAAAGTGCAGCCTGCAGAGGTACCAAGAAAAAAAGAAATTTTGGCAGTCCCCGACAATGACACCAACAACTTGATAGGGCAAATTGCAAGTGTACGATTATTTTTCCAAGTAATAAAATATCGATCCCACGATGACTGGAAAATTCCTTTAATTATAGCAATTAATTTATACTTAACTCAAATAAGGAATAAAATCGAATTTAGAACAATTGAACAATTGACAAGAATAATTATGAAAAATATTAAAAAGGATTGAAATCTAATTTAGGAAGAGTTCCCAGGATAAGGGTTACCACCTTTACACTCGCAAATCCTTGTTTTACTCCTTTTCATGAACTTTAACTTGTGAGGGTGAATTGGTCTTTGATATGTGTCATCCTCTCTTGAGCTCTGACATATGTACTCAATTGAAGTCGCACCTACTCTCGTGGTATGATTATCAATCAAATTCTTTACGTGGATCTTTCTATCCAATTGCTTCATAGCAACCCAAAGTGAATTCCAGAAACCCTCGAGGATCCTAATACTACTTTCGCAAATTAGGATTCTAGTTTGAATAACTAAATGGTCAAATAGTTGGGTTCACCTCTCGATCCTTCCCCAATGTATCTGAGAGGTGTAATTTGTTGGCCAAACAACTCACACGAATAAAACTCAGTTTATTGATTCAAATCACAACAATCAATGAAATAGAAGTAAGAGCAAGAGTTTATTGAATGTAAAAGGGCATAACCCCAATCTTAGAAACAAAGGGAATTACTCACTCATGATGGAGAAGAGAATATCAAATTTTAAATTAGAGAATTATAATATGAAGTGTGTTCTATCCTTGAGGGAGAACCCTCATTTATCCTTATTACAAAATATTGGGCTAAGCCCAAGAAAACAAATCTAAAAAATAGGAATAGAATATAATATCCATGACCGTTGGTGTGTGTGGCGCCTTCACTTCAAGTTGTTTCTCTTCTATCCAGACTCCAAGGCAACTTCTTTTGGCCCTTCGACTAGTCTTCACATAGCCTCAACATCGAATTCAATCTTCTTGCAACTAATCTCTACTCATTTTGGCTTCAATCCATCCAAACTACACAACATAGCCAAAAACATCCGCTCAACCCGAACAAACAGAAATAAAAGCTAAAAATAATCATAAAGTACTATTTATATCCTAAAATACATGTTAAATGCAATGCAAATGTAGCATAACTTCACACTCATCATTCGCCAATAGGAATGAGAGATTTAATCAATGAGTTATGTTAAAAATCATATAAGTAGAATTCACATCACATCTTAACTCAAACAAAAGGCATTAGATCTATGAGTTTTGTTGAATTGGGCATACCAAACATGTTAAAAAAATATATACATTTATATCAAATAGTGTATATTTTTAAAAAATAGATTAAATATTTTAAAACTTAAATTATTATTTTTTAATATTATGCGGGCCAACTTACCATAACTCACAGCTCGCTTAGGTCCGATTTAGGTTGCAATTTAATATACATAAATTGTATCTGGACTTTTTATTTTGATTCAGTTTAGCCCGAACCTATGCTAACGAATTTGAACTCGTCCAGATAATTTGTTTTGACAGGTCTAGCTGATAGATGCATATAAAATAGTGAAAGTTCACTATGCTAGAATTAATATTTAAAAACGCTCATTCAACAACGTTTATATTTTGAACACTGTTAAATGTAAGGCGGAAAAGAATTAATTGCGCTTATTGATGCAAGCGACATTGAATGTGTTTTCTTTAACAACGCTTATTGAAGAAATAGATGTTAAAGGTCATACTTCATATATTTAACAACACTTATGTAGTGAGCATGATTAAATGTGTTATCTTTAACAACGCTTATTGAAGAAAGTGTTGTTATCTTTAACATCGCTTATTGAATAAAGCATTGTTAAATGTCATACTTCATATATTTAACAACACTTTCTTCAATAAGCGTTGTTAAAGATCATACATTCATTCATATATTTAATAGCACTTCTTCAGTGAGTGCTGTCAAACGTTTGTTTTGGTGAGCAGAAATCTTTTCAAATTCAAAAACAAAACCTCACACACAATAATACACATATCACTTTGTTTATCATTTCTCTTAGTTTTTTTCTTCTCCATGAGTTACATTTTTTTCTTCTTTTGTTTTTAGTTTCTCTCTTCAAGCAAATTATGAGTTTTTGGTTTTTCTCTTCAAACATAAGGTAAATCATTATCTTATTTTAGTTCATTTATTTCTTTTTGATTCAGTCTTGATGCTTGCATACTAATGAATAAACCAAAGAAAATCATTAGGTTACATTAATTGTTTCAACTAATTATGTGTAACATGAATCTTATGTATCAAAATATTAACGTAAATTAGTATATTGTTATAGTGTAATATATATGCACTATTATTATAAATATTTATACATAATCAATACAGCATCCATCATTTATATGTATTATATTTATTTAGCAGTTAATGATGATTAAATATAAATGATAGATGATTCGATTATAGTGTCATGTTTACAACCAAGAGGAGATGACACTTTTCAAGTGATAGAGAAGATAAATAACAATACCTACAAAATAGATCTACCAGATAAATATAATGTATGTTATACTTTCATTGTTACTAACTTAACCCTCTTTGATTTCTAGTACTCATGTACAGCCAGCTTCACCAATGACATTGAGAAAGGAAATTGCTATATTTGATGTAAGATTAAGCAGTGAAAGGAAGGACGTATCTCAGGTTGAGGTATTAGGTAAGTTTGTTGGTGCAGTTGGAAACTACAATGTACATGTTGTTATATATCCTGATGTTAATTGGCCTCAAAAAGCTGAAGAGATTGTAAAATCTCTTGCACTAAGTTTTAATCCTTATGTTGCTCATATTGAAATCACGATTACAAGACAGCCTTTTCATTCCCTCATACAACTCAACAATATATTACTTGACTTTGATAGAGACGTATGTGGCTACATATCATTGGGTTACTTTAAACAGATCACCAAGGCTGGAGTTCAACCATTCCTTTCTAAAATTGTACGTGCTCAAGAAGGAAGAGTCTTTCTCCAAGTAAATACTTTACCAGTTTAGTTTCAATAGATGAGAGTATTCCAACCAGTGATTCTTTGAAAAGTCATGAATTTGAATATATTGACAATAATGATGATATTGTATTCATCAATTACCTCCATTTCATTCCTATTCTACTTATTATCCCTTTTACACACAACATTATCATAGTGTATGTTTTACAACAATAAAGATTCACTCTTAACAATATAGAGCCAGGAGATTAATTCCATGGAGAAATGGTCAAGATTTTTTACCAAGAATATAACTCAGTGATTGAGAATCCAATCACGTTAACATCGAGATTCCGATATATTCTTCCACCATGTTAGTGCAAAAATTCAACAACACTCATCTTTGGGATTACACAAAACTTTCGGGCACTATCTATGTAAGCATAGTAGAATGTCGGTATGATTCACCAACGCAGACGTGATCACTGTTATATGTGATACAAATAGCAACGCCTCCTCTACTAAGTGTTGTTATATATAAGATACATATAACAATGCTAGATACATTGAGTGATGTTGTATGTTGTAATTATAACAACACCCCTCTATAGATCACTTTTATTTGTGATACATACAATATTGCTCTATATAGTGAGCGTTGTGGTATGTATCACATGTAATAGCACTTCCTACAAGGACTGTTGTTATATGTATAACATTCAACCGCGCTAGCAAGAGCTCCCCCTAATAAGCGTTGTATACAATAATACATGCATATAGATATACATTCATTAACAATACAAACGAATATATATATATATATATATATTCTCAATATTAATGTATATCCAAAAGTTTGTACTATTAACATCAATGCAATACAAATTACGAAAAAAACAATATCATGTCAATTATATTTTGGCAGAGACAGTAAGTAGATAAAATTACAAACAAATAATATCAGTACAATATATGCAAATTACAAACAAACAAGATTATGATATAATTATACATAGACATCCATCAGCACTCTTTTGATCTACTTTGTCCTTTTCTTTGATAGTTTTTGGCTTGTATTAGCCTTGTTCGGAGGAACATATAGATTCAGCCAAAGCCTCTCATCATGATCATCTCTTGTAAATAAACAATCATATGTAGTTGGTCTGTTCTTGAAAGTGCAAAGTGTCAAGATAGAACTATTAGGGTGTGTTTGGTTTTAAGAAATGTTTTATGTTTCTATTTCCTATTTTCATTTTCAGAAAACAGTTTTCATTTTCATGTTTTCATTTCTTGAAAACATGTTTGTTATTATCATTTTCATTTTCAAAATCTTTCATTGTAAACTTCACAAACCATGGCACTTACCTTTATAACTAGTTCAATTCTAAATTCTAATAACTAAAGTGGTAATACAAATGATTTTGTCAGATGTCTTCATATCTGATAATTACATTTACTTTTTCAACGAATTTTATGCTAACAATATATTAATCATATTTAATAGTCATTAGCTACCACAAAGACATGCAGAAGGTCATAACGAGCATCATGCAATTGCAAGTACTCTCCAAACAAAATAAAAAGCGAACATAAATTATTAATATACAAATGCTCTATTATTTAATTAAGGTTGCATAAAATTTAAGAGACGTCAATTTATATACCAAAATTATATATTATCATACTCATCGTCGAACTATTTTAAAAATATCATAAGATATGCCAAAAAAAATTATTATGTTGAGAGATAAATAAATAAATTCTATTATAAAGATGTATGATGATCTCAAAGTACTTCTCAATTGATTTTAGTGTTTTATTGATAAGTGAGAGTGTAACATTATTTGATGTTTAAGATTTTGTACATGCTTTAAGAAAATATTAAATGATATAAAAATTTGATACAATTTGACTAAAATAATCATATTTAATGCACTTTGAAAAATGTATTAAAAAAGAAATGAAGAAACGTGTAGTGAAGGGCATAATAGGAAAGTAAAATGTAAATGTGTATTGAGTTTTTAATACAGCAAAAAATTGGAAAAATATAAAAATGTTAAAACATCAAAGAATATAGAACAAATGAAATAAAAATTCTTAAAAAAATTCAATGAAATGTCATTGCTTCATTTTTTGAAAATGTTGGAAATGACATTTTTTCATTTTCAAAATTTCCGGAAATGAATGTCATGTTTCCTAAAATATGAAATGAAAACAATAAGACAAACATATTTTCACACTCATTTTTTAATTTCATTGAAAATGAAAATAGAAAATGGCCAAAACAAACACACCCTTAGATTGCCTATGTTTTGATGAAGACAGGGATTTAGTGAAAGCTTAAAGATAACTCAACAAATCAACATACCAAGGACTCAAGAGCTTCATGTCTAGACTAGAGTCATAAATAGAGTCATCATTAGTAGTCTTAGATATGTGTCTTAGTTATTGATTATAGGTTAGGTAAACCTATATGCAAATCTCACAAGTCTTAAAAACAATCATATCATTTACATGAGACATGTCATCTAGATTATTATATGTTCATGCATTAATCATACATGTTATTTGTGCATCTTAGGCATAACATAATGGTAAAACATGTATAGTTGATAAGCATAACATATAGGTAGTTTACCGTTGAATCTCTTAGCAGAAAAAATGTCAGTTAATCGATTAAGCAAGGCGTTAATCGATTAACGTGAAATCAGTTTTAATAGATAACTGAAAAATAGAATTCAGTTATTCTCAATAGCCCATTAATCGATTAAAAGGGCACTTAATTGATTAACTGGGTGTCTTACAACTTTTCTATATAAACTGTGTTTTTACACCATACTTAATACATTCATTCATTCATTTTTAGAATTGCTAAGTTGCATATCTTTTGTGCTCATTGTATGTCATATAGGAAGACAGATATGCATGTGAGATAGTATCATGCTTAGGATTTAAAATGTCATCCAATTGCATGTGATTAAATGTGTTCATCACTGTATCTTTTCTTGCATGATTCTTTTATTTCTTTTAGAGATTTCGTAGAGTAGAAATTACATGTTTCTACATGATTCTGATCTTATACATATTCTTGATAATTTGTGAGATTTGTATAGGGTTTATAGTTGGTCTTTAAGCCATATTGTGCTTCATAATACTTTGTTTCTGTGCTGTTTTTTGTGATAAGGAAAGTCATATCTTGATGTCTTACCAACAAAGAGATTCAGTGAGTCTTCACCAAGACTTAGAGGTCTTGAGTTTTGAATATATTATTGGTTGGAGCTAGATTGTAGGAAAGGTTTTCCTAGGCGATTAGAGTAGTCAAAACAAGGTAGGGGTTCTAGGAATTGAAGAAGGGAGCATCTAAGGTCTTGTATTGGAAGTGTGCATGTAATAATATACATTCGTTTCAATTTTAGTGAAGAAAATCTCCCGAGATCAGAAGGGGAGGACTGGATGTAGTTTTGTAGTGGACCGCAAAACGATCCAGGATAAAAATCCTTATTGCAGACTCTTTTTGTCCCTTATCTCTTTAATTTTTCAAGTTGTTTAATTGCCTATTTTAGCTGATATTTTGAATACTGTAATTCTGCCTTATAGAGATTAATTCTATTCAAATATATTTGATATATCGTTTCTATAATATCGGTGAGTGGCTATGCAAACAAGCCATTCAACAACTTTTTTTTTTGTGCAATTTAATCGATTAAGTCAGTGTTTTAATCGATTAACTGGGCGTTTTCCAGAATAGGGCTTTGGTGCGAAAAACAGTATTTGGGAACCGCGACAAATATTCAACCTCCCCCTTCTAGGTGTGTTCTGTCCACTAATACCTAACATTTCTCACGCGACTGTGATATCCTAAAAACGGGTTATCTACAACATTAATATCTTCATGTTCTTGCTCATCAATGTTATTGATGATTATTTTGTTAGTCAAAAGAACAATGAACCATTTCATATCAACTGGGTCACTAGCATAGAATATTGGTTGAGCCTTTGATGCTAGAATTAATGGCTCATCTTTATCTTCAGGCCTATTAAGATCCACATGCATGAAACCTAACTCATCAACTCAAAAGTCATTGTTCTTATCAACCCACATAGAACAAAAAACTAGTAATCGTAATATTGTATAATCCAATTGTCATATTCGGTCAATGACACCAAAGCATAACACATTCGCAATATATTGGGTTTCTTTCTTTGGCACTCGACATATGTAAAGTTCGAGCAACAATAGTCACACCACTATTTTGCATTTTTACTATGATCATCTTGCTTTTTCGTATAAAATGTGAACCCATTAATTAGGTAACCAGTGTAGGATAAGATATGAATATTTGGACCATTGGCTAACCATTTCAATCTTTCGGAAATCGAATGTGCATTTGTATTCAACTCCTCAACAATGTAATTTCTTATCCACTATATAAAATACCGATTATGCTCTCTATAAATCTAAGTTTCATATCTTATCCTACATTGTCGGTATTATGTAAAACATATAAGTGTGTTTGATCCAATTTTGTTCTTAATATAGCCAATATTTGTTTCGTAATAATCCTTTCACCAAATGTTCTTTCTGCATATTGAGGATTTGGAATGCCTATGAAGTCAGCATCGACAAGATATCTGAAACAAAAATCAAGAGTTTCTTCAACAATATATTGCTCAACAATACAACCCTCTAGTCTTGATCAGTTCTCACATACCCTTTTAATGTATTCATATAACACTCAAAAGGGTACATCCATCTTATATAGGAAGGACCACATAGTTGTGTCCCTCAAACAAGATGAATACTTAGATGGACTATTATGTCAAAAAAAGAAGGTGAGAAATACACCTCAAGCTCACACAATATCAAAATAATTTGTCTTTGCAATGAAGGTATTTTCTCTGGGTCAATCACTTTGCAACAAATTGCCTTGAAGAAGAAACATAACTTAGTTATAGTTCCATGAGTACATGACAATCACGATACTTAATAAATGCTCCATGAGTACATGACAATCACGATACTTAACACCTTTAAACTTGAGGTCTTTCATCGAGTAACCCTCTAGTACTTTAACAACATGAAGAAATTTACAAAAAATCTATTTTCTCCTTCCTCGACAAACTATAAGTTGCTGGAGGTAGATATGTATGTTTTCTCTTCATTATCAGCCTCAATTCCTTTCTTATTCCACCCATTTGTGACCATTTCTCCTGCAAATGGTTTACCAAGGTCGAAATTAATTCATGAAGGATTCAAATTGACAAATTTTATCATCCATAAAGAAGATCCACATGAAAGTGACATGTTTGGAGAAGGAGAATGATATGGGAAGTGTAATTCCAAGTCATCAAGTTTGAATTCAATAAAGTGAAGAATTGTGCAAGTGTGACCCGTGCACTTTTGGCAGCCCACCTCCACCTATTTCACACGAATTAATCAACATAGAATAAGGCATCTTGAGTGTGTTTATGGTATAAATACAGCCATGTAAATTTAATGTCTAGTCGTGCGATCAAAGTGTGACCGCAACTTTAAAACAAGAGAGATAGAGGAAAAGAGGAGTGTATGTTACTTCTTTGTGGCTGCCTTTTGTTTATGAGGGATTTAAGTATGTTCTATTGTGTCTTAGTGTATGAATTAGTAGGTAGCCATTTATATTGCATGGTGGCTAAATAATTATGCCTTAATGTCGTGTATTTATGGTGGATTTAAGTGTGTTTTTTAGTGTCTAACTTGTTAGGCAGCTATTTGAAGCTCATAATGACCGAATAAGTGTACTCTATAGCTGCTTGTTGGGTGTTTCATGTATATGAAAACATGGGAATAAGTAGCTAATTGGAATCCAAAGTTTGACAGCCATAAATTGGTCATTTCGTGTCTTAGTTAGGCTATTTAATTATTGGTCTTGTGTTTATTTCGTGGAAGCCAAGGTTGTTCAGCCACACATCTATATGTAGCCACGAATTCTTCCTGAAAGACACGTTGAATTTTGTTCGAAATTATCTATTTTAGTGGCCATTGTTCTCCTACATTCTTGGTTGAACTAATATCATTTGTTCTTATCAAGAATCCCATACTTCTTGTGACGAACTTCACTTAGACTTATCAAACAATTCCTTTCTTGTGGCGCAATCATTTCAAGTCTATTCCGCATTCTTTTATCATACTAGCAATCCCATAATACTTGTCAAAAAGTTTCAATCAAGATGATCATAAAAGGAAATTAAACCAAATAGGTTGTCTTCAAGTGGTATTAGAGCTAGGTTTCTTGTTTGAAAGTGTGTTGTGTGTCATTTTTCCCAATCTTATTCTTTACTCAACAACGAAGTGTTCTAGTATATTCCTCTTCTACAAAGTCAAAAAAAAAATCATCCAAAATCAAAAGTTAGTGTCTTGTTGTGTATTTCTTATTCCGTCAAAAATAAAATAAAAAATATCGTTCTTACTTCAGTCCTTTTTGTTTTGGCAAGTTTGTGTGATTTTTATCATTTGTCTTGTGGTCATTCTTGTTTTGTTTGATTCATCTATGAACCCAATGAGAACTTGAGTCAAAAGAGTGAAACACATTTGAGTGAAACCATAAGTGAGAGAGTGTAAAAAATGTCAAATTAAGAAGATAGTCCACCTCTATCTCCAAGGATAGCAGCCTTACATACCATAATGAATACTCAATTTTAAGCTCTTCAAAGACAAATGGAGCAAATAAGGATTGATTTTTAGTGTGTAACTTGTTAGGCAACCGTTGGAATCTCATAATGGTTGATTAAGTGTACTCTATAACCGTTTTTTGGTTGTTTCATGTAGAGGAAAAGTTGGGAATGAGTGGCTGATTGGAATGAAAAGTTGGCCAACCATAAGTTGGACATTTTGTGTCTTAATTAAGCTATTCAATTTTTTGTCTTGTGTTTATTTCGTGGAAGCCAAGGTTGGCCAGCCACAAATCTATATGTAGCCGTGAATTTTTTAAGTGAAAGACATGTTGAATTTTGTTGGAAATTATCCACTTTAGTGAGCATTGTTCTCCTAAGTTCTTGGTTGAACCAAGCTCATGTATTTTTATCAAGAATCTAATAATTCTTGTCGCGAACTTCACTGAGTCTTATCAAACAATTCCTTGTTTGTGGTGCCATAATTTCAAGTCTATTCTGCATTCTTTTATCATACTATCAATCCTACAACACCTATTAAAAAGTTTCAGTCAAGATGGTCATAAAAGGCAACTAAACCAAAATGGTTGTCATCACTCGTTAAATGAGTATTGTCTTTACATACAAGACATGCAAAATGGTCTTTTGTACTATATCCTAACAAATTATCATATGTACGAAAAAAATGATTGTGTCGTACAACAAAGCTCCCAAGTTGAACCTTTCTTCCCTATATGCATCATATATATCTATACATATCTCCCACATTTGCTTTAAGTCTCCAATTAGTGGAGCTAAGTATATGTGCATGTTATTTCCTGGTTGTTTAGGTCCAGAAATTAACATTGATAACATCACAAATTTGCACTTCATGACTAGCGAATGAGGTTGGTTTTATATCAGCAACATCATTGGTCGTGTATTGTGGGAGCTACTTTGAATACTATGTGGGTTAATTTCATCAATTGACAATGCAAGGAGTAGATTTCTGGATTCTTGACCAAAAGTAGGATAGTCATGATCAATTTTTTCTCGATTGATGAGAATTTACAAGATGTTGAAGCTTGTCATCTTTAATCATTTCATCAGCATGTCATGTCAAATGCATTGCATCTTTTGCATTGCTGAACATGCGCTTAAATCTTGATTTGATAGGAAAATAGCATACAACCTTTTTGGGAATTGAGTCTTCCTTCTTATTTGCTATGCATTACATTTAGGACAAAACCTTAATGAAATATACTCATCAAAAAATAAGATGCAATCATTGTCACAAGTATGTATCCTATTGTAGTCATGCTAATGGAGCACAACATTTGTTTAACATCATAGGTTCGAGAAGGAAGCACATTATCATCCAATAACATATCCTTCAGAAGTGCAAGTAGTTTTGTGAAACTCTTATCACTCCATCCATCAACAGATTTCAACTTATATAGCCTTAACACCGCTGTTAGTCTCGTGAATGTAGTACAACAGTCATATAATGGTTTCTCAATATCACTTATCAACTGCTGAAACATCTCACAACAATCCTAAAGATCATATTGGACAATATTTGTCATTTCTTCAAAACGATTGCATTCATATGCATTTTTGTTGATATCTTTTGTAAAGATCTTAACATCTCTTTTTTTCACAAGGTCTTGTCCAACATATGTAACTCTGGTCTATTCTATGATATACTAAAGGAGCTTTTATCTCGTTTGGAGTAACTCGATTGGAGTAATAATATTTTTAAAAAGGGCATACAATTCTATTAGGGTTTTCAGAATTCTCAATTGCAAACCTAATAAATGATCTCTCTCTATCCTCATACTCTTTTTTCAATCGATTGCCACTCATCCATTATCGATAAAAACTTTCTAGACAAAATGTGTCTTCAACCATTTTCTAGAAAGGCATTGACAAAAAAATATAGTGAACGTAAATCCCTAAAAGCTTGAACTTAAGCTCACAAAGTAGAGTAAATACATTATTACAAGCCCTAGCTCATGTAATAAGGTAAAGGGGAAACCATAACTCAATAAAAGCTAAACAAAATATAAAAGGCAAATATTGATATGGTAAACTCACTTTCAGTTTGGTGTTAAATGAGTGAACTTTCCGTGTTGAATAAGTTTCGATGTTGAATGAGTGAATAATTTTGAGGTTGAATGAGTGAGTAATTTTTTAGATTGAATGAGTGAATGGTTTTTTGGTTGAATGAGTGAATGAGCTTCGGTGTTGATTGAACAATTTTGGTGTTGAATGATTTTCGGTGTTGGATGAATGATTTTGGTGTTGAATGATTTTAAGGTTGAACAAGTGAACCTTTTTGGTGTTTTTGGTGTTGAATGAGTTTTGGTGCTGAACTTGGGATTGTTGAATGAGTTTGAATGTAGGATAAACGTTAGATGGTTTACTTCTGCCCATGGTGATTAAACTTAGATATAGATTCTGCTATGGATGATTAAGCATTGTTATTTCTTCATTCAAGATTCAATTATCAAAATCATGCTTCAAATCAAGTTTTCAAGCTGAGAGTTATAAATATTCACTCACTAGCTTGAGGGGGGTATTGAAGATATTTTAGAGGTTATTTTAGAAGTTGGTTAGGTGGTTAGGTGGTTAAGGAGCTAGATAGTTAATTTGTTAACTTTGTATATTTCATTTGTTTGAATCATAAGCCTTTTTTCTTTGTATAAATGAGTCATATTAATTTCACTTCCTATCAATGAGAATGAGATGAATTTCTAGTTCTCTAACCATTACTTTGAAAATTATTTGAACTCGTAGATGTAGCACATCATAGAATATCATGTAAAATAATCCCTGGTGTAAGTATTTCTCTAATATATGATGTGCAAGCTCTGTGGATATAAATACTTTTTACAAAATATCGTCAAATATTTCCAATATCACTTTTGATATTTTATATTGTGGTGTACCGTTTCCCTGTGGAGATTCAGAGATATATATTTTTTACACTAGACTTTTTGTTAGGGACAAGCTACCATCATTTTGAATGTGAGGATTATCTGCCTCCACAATTTTGATTAGAAGGAGCATTGCAAACGATATCAAATTGAACCTTCATACTAAAGATGAGCTTTGGGTAACCAATGCTTTCAAGCAAAGCTACAAAGCCATGAGTATAATAGGTTTTGTCACATCATGATGTAGTTTCAAGATCAAGAAATGAAACCTATCATGATTAACAAAAAGAATTTGCATACAAAAAGAAATGAAACCTATTATACTGATGAAAAGATAGTTATAAAAAATTAAGAGTAAATTACAATGACATCCCCTGAGTTTTAGTGAAATTACACAAACCACCCCTCAATGTTTTACACCTACACAAACCTTCCATAATTTTTATACTTTCATTACACTGACCACCACTGCATAAGAAATAATTGTAATCTTTTAAACAAAAAATGTGATAAATGCAATTAAGTTAAACAAAACATGATATATTGTGGAGACAAGTCCAAATAATATATGAGTCAATATCTCTTTATTAATTTTGATTCATTAAACTATATTATAAGTGCGATTTAAACAATATTTCTTTAGAATTGTTGATGCATTTTGTAACCAAAAATAATAAAGATACATTGATTTTTATATTATTTGGACTTGTTTACACAATATATCATGTTTTGTTTAACTTAATTGCACTTATCACAATTTTTTGTTTAAAAGATTACACTTATTTTTTATGCAGGGGTGGTCAGTGTAATGAAAGTATAAAAATTATGGGAGGTTTGTGTAGGTGTAAAAAATTGAGGGGTGGTTTATATAATATCACTAAAACTCAGGAGGTGTAATTAGTGTAATTTACTCAAATATTAATGTGAAAAAACTAAACGAAAACTCCTACAATACTAATAATTGTTCAAATGGACTTTGAAGTCCAAGACGTTATATTTGGAACATTTGTCATATCCTTTTAAAAAAAGTCTATTTAAACTCAACCTATTTCTTAGGGGTGAGTAGGATCTGACACTATCCGGTTATGATTAGGGTCGAATATGATTGGGTTTCATCGGATTTAGAGATGTTTGAAGTTCTAAAATTAAACTCGACAAATATCTATGATCAGGTGAGAGTCAAGCATTACCCGATCTTATCCATCCCATGGCCGCTCATTTATTATGTTTGTATGTATCTATTCAATTGCTTATAGAGTAATGACAGCTCTTTGACCCATCGTTTCATTGATTCTCTAATTTCTTTTCATCATATATCATATATGTACATGATTAATAAAACATCTATATATATA
>NC_032012.1:15579071-15595536 GCF_001865875.1 Lupinus angustifolius
AGCTAAAATAGGCACCAAGAGAACTGATTATTTTCTCGCTTAAGCGAGACAGCTCTTGCTTAAGCCTCAAATGCCTCAAAAATGGATGTGCCCTCGCTTGAGCAAGACAGCTCTCGCTCGAGCGAGAGGGCTCCTTATAGACATGACTTCTTTTTAAGTCGTCTGAACGATAACTCTCATATATACGAAAGTCTAATGGTATGTTTGCCATCAAGAAGTTATAAAGGTAAATAACTATATGAAATTCTTGAAAAAGTAATAAAAGTAAGGAATTGATTTGTTAAAGGTAATAGCCCTAGCTTGGGTGTGAAGTGTGTTTACCCTAGGGAAAGACCGTGACTCAGATGATTGAACCCGGTTCCTGAAATCGACAAACTTATACAAGTACCTTTGTTCTTGCGCCTATTTAGGGAAAGGTTTTCGACTGTGATGTCGTGATTAGGGCGGTGCCCAAAAAAGGATTACATGATACCATGTAGCGAGGTCGTCTGACCGTAAGAGGCTTGGCCATATGGTCGTCCAGGGTGATTCAGCGATGGTTTATAGTGGTAGGGATGATATTCCTCTATTTACGTGTTGACGTAAGATCGGGTCCCACAAGAAGCATTCATCAGGAGATGTCTTAGGTTGGGCCGATCATATAAATAATGATTAAAAGATTTAATCAGCTAACCTCGGTTAGTGTGCATACTCATTATGGATAATGAAGTAGTGGAGAGGAAATTTACAGAAGACGAACGAGCCCCGAGATGTTGAGAGGGACGACGATGGCGGTGGTTCGTCAACAAAGTCTTGAGGGTGAGTCTAGGTGAGACGAGTCCCTTGTATTCCTGGATGAGGTATTCTGTTGGATCGGACAATTCTCACATTGCAAACTAGACGATCTCTAACAACCCCTCTTTATAATCAGGATCAATGAAAGGGATGCCTAGAAAGTGTTTGATACGACACCGTCCTGAAATGGACAGTTCTTCGGAACAGATCGATCATATATCCTTGCGAGGAATAATTTGGTGCATTCAAATCGACTTGTTATGGGACCTGCACTCTTGGTTATTTCCGAATAGTATATTGGGAGGATATTGGTGAAAGGATGGATGAAACAAGCATAACATTCATACATTGAGATTGTGGACTTTGATCCTCATAATCTGAGATTATAACATCATTCATCATTGTGCATTTTTATATGTGATGTATATATTGTGTTTATTATGCGTGTCTGTCTATATTCCGTGTAATTCCACGCCGTCAATGAGTAATATTCATTAGATATCTTACTCCCTCTTCTTTCAATTTGTCTTCTATTCGCGTTTTGTTCAGATGGATGATTCTGCCAGGATTCTGAGTTACTGCTTTTCGATGTCCCAGGAGGGGCATGGAGGATTGAGGGAAACCGTTATACCTACATAGACCCTTGTGCTTTTTTATTAGTGTACATGTGTAGGGTATTTATTTTGGAGTAATTTTATTTGGGCGACGATTAGGTTCCGCCTTGTACTTTGTACCAACATTTCATGATATTTTAATGAAGTATGATTCAAAGTTATATTGAGTTATATTTTTATTACCTTTAGGTAATGGTGTTTTTTCTTTTATGCATTGTATGTTACTTAAAGTGATGTTCCGAAAATGAAACGAATATAAGGAAATAAATTTTATATGACATCATTATAAAAAAAAAACCCATTTTTGAGCAAGATTTTTTTGGAGTAATTTTCAGGGCATTACATATTCCACATCTTATATTTTTGTTGAAGAAAGACAACACAAATATTTAAAAATAAAATTCTGCCCAAATCTTTATACATTGAAATAAATGTTATGAGAACCAGACCGGGCCATCTGACCAATCCGACCACTGGCCGAACTTAAAAATGGCTATGGTTTGCAGTCTTCACTGAATGGGAGTTAAATGTTAAGATTCAAATTGATAATATTTTACACACTCTTTTATGACACTTTAACTACGTAATCAACTCAAATGAATGAAATTGTACTAATACATGATTAAAACTTGTTGAAATGGTCAAGTCTCACATTTCAAGTGTTTTGTAGGCTTAATCTAGTAGAATGGTTGCAAAAAGAGAATTTACCGACAAAAAACAAGAATTCAGCAATGACATGTCCGAGTAAAATCATGATAACTCATTCGTTCACCATTTGATGGAGCATAATTTTGGATATGTTGTGTCTAACTGATGGATCCTCAATGTGAACAGTCTTATTGTCGAAATGAGCAAAATTCTAAAGTAAGTTGATTAAATCATGACTTAATCAATTAACTGCAACGAAAATTAACATTTTGCCATTGTTTCGTATGTGCTGAGCACACGTACATGCTCTCAGCATAGTGGGTGATGCGCTAAGCGCACGGAGGTACGCCCAACGCAAGTGGGTAAGTTGAAAAGTCACAAAAATCCAGGTGAAGGTGTAGTGAGCGCACATGATAGCATTTGAACACTATTTAAGGACTTCTAACTCGACCTATTAGATATACACTTTGTAATATTAATTTGTAATACATATTTTTGGAGATTTTAGGGAGTGTAGCTCACTTAGATCGTGGGAGCTCAATGTAAGCACTATAGGAGTTAATTTATGTTCATTTGTGAGTGGTTCTACCATCCCATGAGTTGTGTATTGACCGTATCTTACTTGCATTGTGTGAACATGAGTAACTAAGTACTCCCTTTTTGGGATTGAATATAATACAAGCTTGATGTATACACACTGATTTATTTATATGAAGTTCTTGAAGTTT
The DNA here is from genome assembly GCF_001865875.1 of Lupinus angustifolius. Lineage (NCBI taxonomy): Eukaryota > Viridiplantae > Streptophyta > Magnoliopsida > Fabales > Fabaceae > Lupinus > Lupinus angustifolius. The sequence continues at coordinate 15,581,836 of NC_032012.1, forward strand.
TGATTGTTGGGTATCAGCAAGGTAAATTACACCTAGAGAGGAGGTGAATGGATATAGCGGATCACTAGTCTCTCTTCTCCAATTAATGCGCAAAACAGAAAGCTGCTACAATTAATCGATTATGGTTAGTATTAATTGATTATGCATAAATTGGTTAATCGATTATTTACGGCTTTAATCAATTATACTATATCTTGATATTCCTGAAAAACAGATTTCTTGCACAACAAACAATGGTGATTAATAATCTTTATTGCTCTAAATTTATTCTTGATTTTACACATATTATTAACACTTAACACAAATCACAGAAATCAAACAAATCGGAAATTAATAAAGACTGAAATGTAAAAGAGATGAGGAAAGAGAAATCCTCAATGATTTTTATTCTGGTTAGTTTGCGGGTTTATTTGCAAACTATATCCAGACCTCCCCTTCTGATCTTGGAAGATTTTCTTCCTTATTGGAAAATAATCATTTGATACAATCATACTTCCAATACACCTAGTAAGAACTTCCTTCTTGAATCCGATGAGCCTACTCGCTCAGTTTGACCTCACAACTCTCCTACTAGGATACCTCACCGTTCGCGATTCTGGCCCCAGCCGAAGTTTCGCTCTATCCAAGACTTCTTGCCCTCGTGAAGACACAAATTCTCTTTTCATGATGATACTAACACATCAAGAGAACCAATCTTTGTTTTTCATAATGTTTTTCGAGTTATCAATGCACACTTAATGTGCGGATACAAACTCTGAACTCAGCTCTAAAAACCTCTAGAGAACCCTCACAAGAAGCATAAAACTAAATGTGACGTAATGCAGATATGTTTCAGTAAATGAAAACTATAGCACACTAGAAAAAAAATTCTCTCCTTTTCTCTCAAGAAAACGATGCAAGATTTCACTTTCATTCGCTCAAAGAATAAGCAAGATGTTGTGAAGTTTTTATATTGAGAATCTTGGTTTTCTTTCTCTCAATGGAAATTTTGATTCTTTCTTAATGATGCACATGAGTTGAAAAAACAACTTTTATATGAAACTGATTTTAGATGATATTAATCGATTATTTACCTACTTAATCAATTAACGTGTTTATGCAAAACTTTTTTTCTGTTAAGGCTTAATCGAATATCAATCTCTTTAATCAATTAATAAGTCAGGAATCCTAGGAAGTTAGCTAATGTAACTCATTTTAATCGATTATACCAATCCTTAATTGATTAACAGATTTCCGTAAAACATAATCGATTATCAATCATTATAATCGATTAATATTTATGAGAATGTTTTTCATTAATGCGTGGTAAACTCTCTATATAATGAATGAACATGCAATACGTGATTTTGAAATAGATACAATTGAGGAATTGCATTTTTAACTCAACTTGCATACATGGATTACTAGTCAAAGATGCATGATTTGCAAGTCATATTTATTAATCTTAAGGAAATAAGTTGCTAGACATAGAGCTTTATTACATAAGTTACTAGATTGACTAAGACATTAGCTTTTAGGAATATTGAGGTCATTTGTGTGGATAATCATTACGAATTGAATTTGTGTATTAAATCATGTGTATATGGATAGTGAGTATGAAATTCAATCCCAACTCCTTTCATCAAATCAACTTTTAAAATCCATTTAAAAAAACCAACTTAGATAGTAATTCAACGATTGAAAGGCTAGATTTAACAAGTCCGTGTGGATACGATAACCCCTTAATTCTATATTCATTTGTGACACTAAGGTAGTATTTTTACTCTTATTTTCCAGTTAGCATTAAATCGCTTTGAATTAGAGAAATTCTGGTTCGACCATATTAAATCTGATTAAACCGCAATAACCCGAAAAGTAAACCAAACGGCTCGCATAATTGTTTTGAAAAAAAGAGATTCTTACTCTAATATTTTATTTTACTTCGGTCCGAAAAAAATAGAGATATTACTTCAATATAATTATTAATTATATAAAATTTTGCATTTATATATAATTATATATTTTATATAAGGAGGATTCGTTTACACACAAATTCAGCTACACTTAATCTCATCCATTCATTTTCTTTAAAATACAACGGACCAAATGGGAGGTGATGAGAGAATAAAAGATGAATCTTAGATGACTTTTAAGTTTCACTCATTTGGTCCATCGAATTTTAAAAAATGATGAATGAGATTAAGTATAACTAGTGTAACTTAACTTGAGTGTAAACAGATCTCTCTTCATTTTATTATATAATTTATTAATTATATATAAAATCACTGAGTCTGATCGGATGATTTACCAGTTTAAACCGGTTAAACCTAATACAAGACATCTTCTGGTTTGATATTCAGCTTGTGTTTCACAACATTGATTGAAATATTCACACTCCTAAGTGTTGGATTTTCCTTATGATTCATGGATTATCAATCATCTAAGAATCTTGAATTTCATGAATATCATATTTAATAAAATAAGTATACAAACACATAGCAATCCTCAAATATTATAGAATTAGCAGCAAAGTTGAGGTTTTGCTTTTGTCCAAACACTATCATATTTATCAAAAATATATATATAAAATTTTATGCAAATATATAGAAACACAACGGCTAATTTATTTGTAGAATAAAATGGTGAATTTGGTGATATAAATAGAGAAGGTATACATAGAATTTAGTATCTATTTCTATTTAGTCGTACTAACTATTTTATTGACCGACGCTAATTTATATCAACTGAAATCACGTTATTTAGCTCTTCTTGCATAATCTAAAGTCATGAGAGGATACAACTGATATTTCTAACAGCCCAATTTTATTTTGACATACAAGATAAATAATTATAGACGATGCTTTACTATCTTCACATCTCGTATGTGAGATGTCATATTTATTCAATTCATCAATAAATTCAAATTTATATAGTTTTTTTGTAAGGACTGTCTTTTAAATTGTACAAAAATAACCAATTCAATTAAAATCAACCAATGCTAGATATAATAGAAAGAAAACCAAATTGTATGGTATGAAATTATTAGCTCTTAAATTGCTAGATATCATTATTCTTATATATCCAATAAATGAAGTTGTATACTCTAATTCTCTGACCATTGTCATGAGCAAGATTTGGGAAAACCTAACGACATGTTGAAGAAAAAGCGCGTCTAATGTACAAGAGAAAAATTAGGTTAATTTTTTTCTAAATTGTAGAAGGATTTTTAAAGTCTATAGATACTCATAGTTTTTGTATTTTTTTATTTTTAAAACAAATAAAATAAAGTTAGTTGAGGATAATGAAATATATATTTTTTCGTATTATGACGTTGTTCGATTTATGTAGCATACCTCAACTAATAGGATAAATATTTGATTTTTGTTATAATATGTAAGAACAAAACTATCACTACAAGCAAACAAAATTAGATTTTTAACTTAACCTAAGTCAACCCTCAAAAGTAACTAAAATATGAGATATTAAAGCCTTAGAAGTGTTATCTTGACAAAACATCCATCCAACTCATTTAAACATTAATTTATTCATTTAAAGTTATTCAAAAATTTGATGGCAAGTTTCAATGTTAATTATCAATCAGTTGGTTATATTTGTCATTCACTTCCTATAAATAAATTAAACTGATGAAGAGGAAGGAATATCAAATGTTGGTTATTAACTCAATCAATTAAATCATTAGAATAATAATAGCTTCATATAGTCCCAAGTTATTTCTTCTTTTTTTCATCTCCACTACATTCATAGCACTCTTCAAGTTCTACTATCCCAACTCATCAGCACTAGTCCATAGTAAGCAGATGGACAATCATCTATAAGAGGATGAAGTTATCCAACTATTCAAATATTGGAAGAAAGAAAATGGACGATTCTACAAAGACCATGGAGAAATAACAAAGAAGTTTGTGATATTCATATCCAATTTGAACTATATAATATAATCTAATGCAAGGAGAAATTCACCTTCCAGTCACATACTTGATTTGAATTTAAAGAAACCTACTTAAACCACCATGAGAGACCCATAAGTAGTGATATGCCCAAATACAATGGCATTGAAATGAATGACTTACCATATACTAAGCATCCTTCATCCTTAGATTGAAGGAAAAAATGAGCAGTAACTACAGTTAAGAATCAAGGAATTTGTAATAATTTTGTTGTGTTTTCAAGATTAATTCTTCTCGTATATAAGAATCAACATGAAATTATTGTAGACACAAAACTTACTTGTATGAAAATGAAACTGGTAGCTATTGTTTACTATATTTTTATTTTAACTTCATTTGCTATTGCATTTCAGTCCATGTGCAATTCTAGTGCATTTCATGTGTAGTTTTTCCATTGTCCTTTCTAGAATGTGTAGTTATTTTTAGCACAATTATCTAATATGATCCATATTCTTAATTAACAAGGATGATATTAAATCTTTTTTGTATATATTCTTCATTGGGTGGAACAAAATAGGATGATCGTGAGTCTCTTGAATGATATTTATCAAATATACTAGGTCACAACCCATGTAAAGAAAAGAAGTCGGGTATTGGTCAAACTTTGAAGTTTTTATTGATACAGACTCCTTTAAGCCACAACACATTCAGTACTAGAAAATCATAAATCCGAAAGGAATGACCAAAAACTAAAAAAAAAAAAAGATAAATAAAAGTGTCAACTTTATTATTAATTTGTCTTATATTGTTTGAAAAATATTCAAATGTATAGTGATTTACAACTTGTGCATATGTCCTCTTTTTATACTAAACAAATTACAATTTTGGTAATTAATATTTCATTTTGCCCCCTACACATATTCCATACTTGGTTTGAACAAATACATAGGCTTTGTTTGAAATGCAAATGCAACTTACATGTCTTTGGGTGAAAATGAAAATGAGTTATAACTAGTAGGCAAAATGGAATATTAATTTCTAAATTGTAATTTGTTTAGTATAAATGGAGGACGTAGGCGCAAGTGAAGAATCATATACCTTTGAATATTTTTCAAAGAAAATAACATAAAGTAAATAGCAAAGTTGATGCTCTTGCCTAAGTTCTTTTTCCCCCACCTTTTGGTCCTTCCATTCGGGATTATAATTTTCTTGCATTGTCCACGATGTGGCTTAAGGAAGTTTATATCAATGAGAAGTGCGAAGTTCAGTCATTACTTGACTTCTTTTCTATACATGACTTGGACCTAGTAAATGTGTTAAAGATCAGCCAAGAGATTGCTACTCAACACATGCTTTTCCACCTAAGGAGAAATACATAGAGAAAACTTTGAAAGAACAACACCTTAGAGAGGTGCTTATTTACATGGATAAGGATTTGAACAAAGTCGTAGTTGAGTTGAAATATAAGATTAGCGAATGAGACAATGTGAAGGTCATTTTCATTGTAAAATAACTTATGTAATATCATTATTAGAAAATAATAAAAATAAAGTTGCATGTATTAATAATGTTGATCTCAAATAATCACTTTGTTTATTAACCAAAATAAGAGAATAAATATATTACAATTATAAAACTTTATAATGCAAAAAAGAACAACATAATTATATATATATATATCATTATTTTATATATTTTTCATTTATTCAATTAGCACTTGGCAAATATATTGATTGTATCATAGTTATTAGACGAGCAATCTAATAATAATTTTTAAGAAATATAGATAGCATGAAAGGGTATATCATAGGTTTGATGAAATGATCATTTATAAAATAAAATGGGTGAGTCGATCAAAATGAAATTATTGTAAACATAAAACTTACTTGTATGAGAAAGAAACTGGTAGCTATGGTTTTATAGTGTAGAATGACAATATTTTATTTCTGTACAATTCTTGTGCCATTCATATACAATTTCTATGCAATTCATGTACAATTCTTGTGCAATTCATATACCATTTCTATGCATGTACAATTTCTATGCAAATCATTTGTAATTCTCAATACAACTTCTGTAGTTTTTCCAATGTCCTTTCCAGAATGTGTAGTTATTTTTTACCACAATTATCCAGTATTGATCAATATTCTTAACAAGGGTGATATTAAATCTTTCATGTATATATTCCTCATTAGGTAGAAAAGAATATGTTGATATTAAGTCTCTCGAATAATATTTTACTAAATGTACTAGGCCATAACCCATGTAAATAAAAGAAGTCAGGTATTGGTCGAACTTTGAAATTCTTATTGATACAGACTCCTCCAACCTGCAACACAAAAAACACTAAAAATCATACTCCAAAAGGAAGGATCAAAAACCCATAGAAAAAAGAAGATAAATAGGAGTGTCAACTTTGTGATTTAATATTGTCTTATGTTACTTTGAAAAATATTCAAATGTATGGTGATTTTCAACTTGCTAATATACTTAAGTGAATCTCTTGAAGTAAGTACGCTATATGCTTTCAAGTTTACAGGATTAGTAAATAGGAGATGCAACAAAATTTATGTTACCTTCGAATTGATTAATGTTATTAGGGTGACATTGGGCATTCTCAGTTGTGGGTGGCATTAAAGGAATAAATGCAATAGCCACTAAGAAGCTTGTTATTCAATTTGCCCAATAGCTTGTTAATTGTGACATCACGAGGGGCAACCTAAAAAAGGAAGGGAAGCTCATGGATTGAATTGGATTATAAAGAATGGTGGGATTGCTTCAGAAACTACTTATTCACATAAAGCTGAGAAGGGTACATGCCAAGCTTCAAAGGTCTTAAAGTTTATAAATTAATATTTTATATACAATCCGTAACCCTAATTCCAGTCACTATGGTATCACAACCGCAATTGTGGCTGCATATACCACATTTCTCACAATTTTATATGTGGTAAACATAACCGCAACCATAATTTAAAATATTGGTTTCATTTTGTTATGTTTTTTACGTGTTTTCTTGCGTAGGTTGTAAATAGTGCAACCATTAGTGGCTTCAAAAAAGTAGGACAATCAGATGATTGACTTTTGAGTGCTACTGCTAATCAATCCATTAGTGTGAGTGTTGATGCAACCGACATTCAATATTATACTAAAGACTCTATAAGTCTTTATCAATGTCGATTATCGTTATACAAGACTAGAATATCAAAATTTATTGATCTTTTGATTGAACTCGGGAAAGTTTTGATGGTCCTAATTGCAAAATTACTATGAATACAAATCATGATATGTTTATGATCACTCCAAAGAAGGTGTTGATTATTGGATTGTGAAGAATTCATGGGGAAAAGATTGGGGAAAGGATGGTTATATAAGGATAAAGTAGAACACTGGTTTAAGATATGAGGTATGTGCAATTAATGCTTGGGCTTATTACCCAATAAAAAATAAGAAATAATTCAACATCATGGAAGCCTAATATTAGTTTCAATTGATCACAACATCATGTTGTGTGTATGCGATATTTCCATTACTGTCTAGGACCATGTTCTTAGCAACATTGTCTTGAACACATAAATTGACAACAATAGACATAAGTGTTAGCTATATATTATGTAACTTGTTGTGTTTCAGTATCCTAAAAATAAAGTATCATTTTTCTTCAACTTGCACTTACATTATAACTAAAAGTTGAATGAACAACACATTTATATTCACTATCCTAGATGTGCTATTTAAAATGCTTAAAATAGTGTCACGACCCAATTTTTGAATGAATATCAGCTCTATGATTTAGGAAGAGGTGGACTTAATTAATTGTATATTGTCATTCTACATCCCTTTTTCAAGAAATGTTATTTTTAAGGTTCTTGAAAAAAGTACTATTGTATTTCCCTCTTTACAACCCTTCAAAAGCGTTATAGAATCTATTATTACAATTTATGATGATCACATAGATAGCACCCGCAAACAGTAATGAATTGGTATTTTAAGCGTTGATGAATAGGAAACTCGCGCAGTGAATATAAACGGGTTGTTCATTCGACTTTTAGTTACAATATAAATGCAAGTTGAAGAAAAATGATACTTTATTTTAGGATATAGAAACACACAACAACTTACAATATATATATATATAGCCAACAATATTGTCTAGTGTTGTGAACATATGTCTTCAAAACAATGTTGCTGAGAACTTGGCTAGAGACAGTAATAGAAATATTAAACACACAAAACATGTTTTTGTGGTTACTTGAAACTAATACTAGGCTTTCATGATGTTGAATGATTCTTAATTTTTTATTGGGTTAGAAGTCCAACCAATAATTACACATACCCCATATGGTAAATCATTGTTCCTTTTTATCCATATATAATCATCATTTCCTCAATCTTTTCCCCATGAATTCTTCACAATCTTGTAATCAACCCCTTCTTAGTTGTGATCATAAGCAACGATTAATACATCATGATTTACACCTATAGTATTTTTGCATGTATGACCATCAAAGATCCCCTCATTGAGGCACTGGAAATTAAATCAATAAATTCAGATGTTCTAGTCTTATATGACGAATAAGGTATAGATTAATCAATATTGATATAGACTTATAGAGTCTTTGTAGTAATGTTTCATGTTAGTTGCATCTACATTCACACTAAAGGGTTGAATAACAATAGCCCTCAAAAGTGCATTGCGCTTCTTTTACAAAGTCACTATTGGTTGCATTGTTCGCAACGTGAAAAGTAGGGGTGAGCAAGACCCGACCTGGTTCGTAGACTCGTCTCAACCCGATGACTTAGGATGAATTTGACCCTTCCAAATAAATAAAAAAGAACAGACCTGATTAAAAGGGATAGACCCATCGTCAAAGAAGGACGGGTTTGGATCTATGTCTGGGTTATCTGGCTCGCCCTTTATAGTTATATATTAAGAATAGTTGAATTAATACCTATCAATACTCATTATGTTCAACCCACATAACTCAAATACTTACAAGTTCACATAACATATTCACACCATTTATCATATAATCCTTATTCCTTATCGTTTTTTCATTGTTTAATTCTCCTGGATAATAAAGGACTGTTGCGACAAGAGTGAAGGACATCGCGACGCTTAAGAGTTAGTTATTTTTTCTTCTTCATTATTTGTTTTTCTTCTTTGAAGTTATTTATGCTATTGCCTCTGATTCCCAATGTCCAATAACCTTTAACCCATCTTCTTCATATTTTTTCCATTATTTTCAAGCCATCATCAAATTTATAATAGTCCCTAGTCCTTTTCCTTGGTAGGTAACTACACAGATTCTAAACTTTTACTTTCAGAAATACAAAATTTAAAACATAAGTTTCAAAATAATTGGTACATTTTATTTATATTTTTGTCATTTTGTCATTTTCCAACCCAAACTCATCCTTATCTTGACCCGTCTTACTTTGGACATATCCATCATGTATCACATCCTAATTAAGGACACGTTCGGGTTCAAAAATTAACCCGATCAATATTTAGGGACGGGCGATGGACATGTTTAACTCGTCCCAAACCGTCTCACACTCACCCCTAGTGAAAAGTTGGAAAACAAAGTTAAAAAATTAACAAAAATAATTTATTGATGAAAGGAATATAAAGAAATCAATATTTTTAAAATTATTGTTGCAATTACATTGCATTTACCATAATTACAATAAATTGATGGTAAATGTAGTTGATGCTAGCACTTGTGGTCATTATACCTTTATGGAGGCTTACAAAACCTCAATATTGCAACTGTGATTATGATTGTGGAGTACAATTTAAGACATTAATAGCAACTATAATACCTTTGAAGCTTCACAGGTACCCTCCACTACTTTATATAGATAAGCAGTTTCTCAAGCAATCCCACCATTCTTTATAACCCATTTCCATGTATTAGTTACCGATCCATAATTACAATCATTTCTTGCAGTGTCACAATCAACAAGCTCTTGCATGCATAGACTAATAAGATTCTTGGTGACTATTACATTTATTCCTTCAATGCCACCAATTGCTGAGAATGTCCAACAATATCCTAATAACATTAACCAACTCTTCGTGAACATAAATTGTATTGCATCTCCTATTTAGATGAATGCATGTATGTGCACTCAGTTGAAGAGATTCATTTAAGTATGTTATCATTATTTTAATTCCAAATAAAATATCATTAAAAATTGATTTATAAGGAGTTTGCAAAAATATTATAGGTAAATGCTTTTTGCAGGGATAGAGAAGAATTGTACTGATGTGTGGGCTTGAGCTCAAATGTTCGCTCTTATGTCCCATAAGGCCATAGCTCACATAAACTACCTCTTGAACACATAGGAAATGACAGATATTGTTTTGTTTAGCTCGGAAAATGAATTAAGTAACTTCTATATTCTTTTGAAACTCGCTCATTATTTAGTTTAATAACTTGTTTCATGAATCAAAAGAATCAAACATAAGCTAAAAATTAAGTTTGTTAAGTTAATGATTCAAACTTGACCCTAATATATATATATATAAAAAATCTTAAATTTACATATATAAAATAAATTATCATTATTTGAAGTGACGAGTCAAACCAATCAATCTAATGAGTTGTGAACTCTTAATAAATTTCTATGAGAATGAGAGAAGTAAATACAACCATTATATACAAGATACAAGATTAGAATAAGTGTTTAGATCAAAATTTACATCAAAATTTATATAGATAAGAAATTAATCTTGCAAACACAACAAACTTACGACAATTCTCTTGATTCTTAACAGTAAATATAACTCATTTTACCCTCTAATCTAAGGACAGATGAGGCGTAGTATAAGGTAAGTCATTCAGCTCAATGCTAATATCTATGAGTATCCCTAAGTAGTTTAAGTAAGTTTCCTTAAACTCTTCCTAACTCTAATCAGGAAATTTGTTCAAACAAGTATGTGGCTAGAAGGTAAATTTCTCCTTGCATTAGATTCAATGATATAGTTCAAAATGGATATGAACGTCACAAACTTCTTTGTCATTTCTTCATCATTTTTGTAGACTCGACCATTTTCTTTTTTCAAATATTTGAACGGTTGGATAACTTCATCCTATGATAGATGTTTGTCCAACAACTTAATATGACTAGTGATGATGAGTTGGGATAGTAGATCAGGAAAAGATATTTATGAATGTAGTGCATATGAAGAAAAGGAGAAATAACTTGAGACAATATGAAACCATACCCTGATTTTTGACGCAGCCTCTTTGAGAGTTATCATCACATTTTTTGCAGTTAAAACGTTGAAAACTCAATTTAAGCCCAAATTAAGGATAAAATGGTCTTTGAGTTAGAAATTTCAAGTTCGGCAGTCAATTTCAAGTTCGGCAGTCAATTTCAGTTCGAGAAATGTATTAGTACTCTGTTTACCCATAATAAAATGGAACCCTAGCTAATTGCATGGATTAAATTTACCCTTGAATTATTTATTAAAAATTAAATTGCAAAGGAACATATATTTATTTTTTATTTTTGTGTCTGATAAAAGTAAATATTACTCCCACGTATCTCTATATGTATTAGGAAATCAACACCACATAGTTCTGATTTTGAAAATTGGTAAAATGGTTTAATTAAAATTTAGAAATTTGTTTTAACTTAATTGAAGTGGAACTAATATACAAAGAGTAAATATTGATTGTTTATCCTCTTCTCACTTCGATAGATAGCAGAAGTAGTGCAAGTGATGGCGACCAATTCTCGGCTCGAAGCGAGGAGAAAGATACATACTGGTTGTAATCTCGCTATTGAATCCCAACATATGAAAACATTTTTATTTTTTAAGTAATTTAATTTCTTTTGTAAGAAGATAGAATTAATAGGTGAAGAGTTAGCATTGATCGTTAACCATCTTCCCACTTTGATAAACATCGGAGACAAGACAAGTGACTGCAATTGCAGCTCCAAGTGCAAAACAAAATACAACACTGAGCTGTATTATCAAACCCAAAAATAAGTTTTAAAGTAATTTGCTTAAAAATGAAACAAGCCACTTGGATTAAATCATGTATTATCAAACCCGTTTTTATTGACCGCAATATAACACTAGCCGTAACCTCATTATTGGATTCGAAAAATAAGTTTTTAAGTAATTTGCTTAAAAATAAAACAAATTGCCGCGATTAAATCATGTATTATCAAACTCGTTTTTATTCAACACAGTATAACATAATCCTCCTTGCATAATAATGTGGGATCCATAGTTTAACATTTTTGTTATTAGAAAGTTGGACGAATCATGAAAAAATGGATTAAAATATGTAAGGTAATATGAGTTTTGTAGGAATAAGGTACTGAATGTTATAATTATTATAATAAGCATTTCATTATGCCTGCACGGGAGCACATCTGCTGTCCCACACTTTGTGCCATTCCATGTACCATGAGCTTATGATTGGTCAGAAAAATATTTAATAATTAAATTTTAACTTAAATATATTTTTTCTGACCAATCACATGTCCATGGGACATGGAGTGGCACAATGTGTGTGACAACAGATGTGTACCCTGCCAGCACATATAAAAGACAAAAAAAAAACGGTTCCCTTAGATTCCAATAATGATCAAAAAATTAAAAATATGATTCTGGGTGATAAAACTTGTTAGGAGTAGCAACTATACAACTCGAAAAAGATCCAGTTAAATATAATAGATAAAAAGGAGAAAAACAAAATTGGAATAAGAAAGGAGTTGGTAGTCTTGGTTATAGAGAAGGGAAAGAAAGTTCATCGAAGAAGTTGCCATTGGGACCCGATTGGATGGGGCAAAGCCAGCGGGAAGCACGAAGGCTTCCCCGACCGTGACGAGGAGAATCGCACTCCGCCTCCTCCTGGGTGAGGACGACTGAGAGAGAAAAGCACTGAGAGGTATTTGGGTGAGGGAGAGCCAGCGTTGATTCACACTCCGTCTTAAGAATGGCAATAAAAACCGAACCCGTGGGTATCTCAGGTCTTAGCAAAGACTCTAACCTGAACTCGCCCCGAAGTAAGGTAATTCAATTTAAAATTGAAATTTCTATCATTTGCCAATTGTTTTTAATTTTTAATTTTACTTTACATACTATTGAATCTTCAAACATAAAAGAAATGAAATAATGCAAGAGAAAAGATAAATGTTAAGAGAAAAATTACACAAAAATAATATCATATTTTCCTTAATATTTTATCATTTTCGGGGTTTTTTCGGGTTTGGGTCACCCGAAACCCGACGGGTTCAGTGATAGTATTTTTATTTTCAACCCCGTTGAGTTTGGGTTCAGTTTTGAATTTCGGGTTCGAGTTTGGGTATGTGCAAACCCGACCCGCCCCGTTGCCATTCCTATCTACCAAGTAGGCCACCTCTTATAGGTTGGGAGTTGTCTTTTGTTATCAACGGTCGATTTAAACATTCTCATATTACTATTACTAGGGGTGGCAATATGGGCCAGCCCGGCCCAGTCTGGCCCGCCTTTGGCCTGTCAGAATATGGGCTGGCCCGGCCCAACCCTTATTATTAAAAGGGCTCAAAATGTCAGATCTACTCCTAATCCTATGTTAGTCCTCATTCTCGTCCTCATCCTATCCTCATCCTCCTCATCCTATCCTCATCCTCATTCTCCTCCTCATCCTATCCTCATCCTCATCCTCTTCCTCGTCCTCATCCTATCATTGTCCTCATTCTCATTTTCATCCTATCGTCATCCTCATCCTCTTCCTCATCCTATCCTTATCCTCATCCTCATCCTCTTACACATTCTCATCCTCATCCTATCCTCATCCTCATCCTC
>NC_032012.1:15595636-15596324 GCF_001865875.1 Lupinus angustifolius
CATCCTATCCTCATTCTCATCCTCCTCTTATCCTCATTCTCATCCTCATCCTCATCCTAACCTCATCCTCATCCTCATCTTCATCCTCTTCCTCATCCTCTTCCTCATCCTCATGCTGATCCTCATCCTATCCTCCTCCTCTTGCTCATCCTCATCCTCATTCTCGTCCTCCTCTTATCCTCATCCTGGTCCTCGTCCTCTTGCTCATCCTCATCCTCAACCTCATTCTCGTCCTCCTCTTATCCTTATCCTCATCCTCGTCCTCATCCTCATTCTCATCCTAATCCAATCTTCACCCCATCCTCATCCTCTACCTCTTCCACATCCTATCCTTTCCTAATCCTCTTCCACATTCTCCTCCTCATCCTATCCTCATTCTCATTCTCGTCCTCAACCTTTCCTCTTCCTCATCCTCATTCTCATCATCCTCCTATCCTCATCCTCATCCTCATCCCCATCCTAACCTCGTCCTCATCCTCATTGTCATCCTCAATCTAATCCTCATCATCATCCTCATCCTATCCTTATCATCATCCACATTCTCATCCTCATCCTATCCTCATCCTCATCCTCTTCCTATTCCTCATTCTACTCCTCATCCTATCTTCATCCTTATTCTCATCCTCATTCACATCCTATCCTCATCCTCATTCTCGTTCAAATCCTATCCTTATCCTCATCCTCATCC
>NC_032012.1:15596424-15600069 GCF_001865875.1 Lupinus angustifolius
ATCCTCATCCTCATCCTCAACCTCTTCCTCGTCCTCTTCCTCATCGTCATCCTCGTCCTCATCCTATCCTATTCCTCATCCTATCCTTATCCTCATCCTCATCCTCTTCCTCTTCCTCTTCCTCTTCCTCTTCCTCTTCCTCTTCCTCTTCCTCTTCCTCTTCCTCTTCCTCTTCCTCTTCCTCTTCCTCTTCCTCTTCCTCTTCCTCTTCCTCTTCCTCTTCCTCTTCCTCTTCCTCTTCCTCTTCCTCTTCCTCTTCCTCTTCCTCTTCCTCTTCCTCTTCCTCTTCCTCTTCCTCTTCCTCTTCCTCTTCCTCTTCCTCTTCCTCTTCCTCTTCCTCTTCCTCTTCCTCTTCCTCTTCCTCTTCCTCTTCCTCTTCCTCTTCCTCTTCCTCTTCCTCTTCCTCTTCCTCTTCCTCTTCCTCTTCCTCTTCCTCTTCCTCTTCCTCTTCCTCTTCCTCTTCCTCTTCCTCTTCCTCTTCCTCTTCCTCTTCCTCTTCCTCTTCCTCTTCCTCTTCCTCTTCCTCTTCCTCTTCCTCTTCCTCTTCCTCTTCCTCTTCCTCTTCCTCTTCCTCTTCCTCTTCCTCTTCCTCTTCCTCTTCCTCTTCCTCTTCCTCTTCCTCTTCCTCTTCCTCTTCCTCTTCCTCTTCCTCTTCCTCTTCCTCTTCCTCTTCCTCTTCCTCTTCCTCTTCCTCTTCCTCTTCCTCTTCCTCTTCCTCTTCCTCTTCCTCTTCCTCTTCCTCTTCCTCTTCCTCTTCCTCTTCCTCTTCCTCTTCCTCTTCCTCTTCCTCTTCCTCTTCCTCTTCCTCTTCCTCTTCCTCTTCCTCTTCCTCTTCCTCTTCCTCTTCCTCTTCCTCTTCCTCTTCCTCTTCCTCTTCCTCTTCCTCTTCCTCTTCCTCTTCCTCTTCCTCTTCCTCTTCCTCTTCCTCTTCCTCTTCCTCTTCCTCTTCCTCTTCCTCTTCCTCTTCCTCTTCCTCTTCCTCTTCCTCTTCCTCTTCCTCTTCCTCTTCCTCTTCCTCTTCCTCTTCCTCTTCCTCTTCCTCTTCCTCTTCCTCTTCCTCTTCCTCTTCCTCTTCCTCTTCCTCTTCCTCTTCCTCTTCCTCTTCCTCTTCCTCTTCCTCTTCCTCTTCCTCTTCCTCTTCCTCTTCCTCTTCCTCTTCCTCTTCCTCTTCCTCTTCCTCTTCCTCTTCCTCTTCCTCTTCCTCTTCCTCTTCCTCTTCCTCTTCCTCTTCCTCTTCCTCTTCCTCTTCCTCTTCCTCTTCCTCTTCCTCTTCCTCTTCCTCTTCCTCTTCCTCTTCCTCTTCCTCTTCCTCTTCCTCTTCCTCTTCCTCTTCCTCTTCCTCTTCCTCTTCCTCTTCCTCTTCCTCTTCCTCTTCCTCTTCCTCTTCCTCTTCCTCTTCCTCTTCCTCTTCCTCTTCCTCTTCCTCTTCCTCTTCCTCTTCCTCTTCCTCTTCCTCTTCCTCTTCCTCTTCCTCTTCCTCTTCCTCTTCCTCTTCCTCTTCCTCTTCCTCTTCCTCTTCCTCTTCCTCTTCCTCTTCCTCTTCCTCTTCCTCTTCCTCTTCCTCTTCCTCTTCCTCTTCCTCTTCCTCTTCCTCTTCCTCTTCCTCTTCCTCTTCCTCTTCCTCTTCCTCTTCCTCTTCCTCTTCCTCTTCCTCTTCCTCTTCCTCTTCCTCTTCCTCTTCCTCTTCCTCTTCCTCTTCCTCTTCCTCTTCCTCTTCCTCTTCCTCTTCCTCTTCCTCTTCCTCTTCCTCTTCCTCTTCCTCTTCCTCTTCCTCTTCCTCTTCCTCTTCCTCTTCCTCTTCCTCTTCCTCTTCCTCTTCCTCTTCCTCTTCCTCTTCCTCTTCCTCTTCCTCTTCCTCTTCCTCTTCCTCTTCCTCTTCCTCTTCCTCTTCCTCTTCCTCTTCCTCTTCCTCTTCCTCTTCCTCTTCCTCTTCCTCTTCCTCTTCCTCTTCCTCTTCCTCTTCCTCTTCCTCTTCCTCTTCCTCTTCCTCTTCCTCTTCCTCTTCCTCTTCCTCTTCCTCTTCCTCTTCCTCTTCCTCTTCCTCTTCCTCTTCCTCTTCCTCTTCCTCTTCCTCTTCCTCTTCCTCTTCCTCTTCCTCTTCCTCTTCCTCTTCCTCTTCCTCTTCCTCTTCCTCTTCCTCTTCCTCTTCCTCTTCCTCTTCCTCTTCCTCTTCCTCTTCCTCTTCCTCTTCCTCTTCCTCTTCCTCTTCCTCTTCCTCTTCCTCTTCCTCTTCCTCTTCCTCTTCCTCTTCCTCTTCCTCTTCCTCTTCCTCTTCCTCTTCCTCTTCCTCTTCCTCTTCCTCTTCCTCTTCCTCTTCCTCTTCCTCTTCCTCTTCCTCTTCCTCTTCCTCTTCCTCTTCCTCTTCCTCTTCCTCTTCCTCTTCCTCTTCCTCTTCCTCTTCCTCTTCCTCTTCCTCTTCCTCTTCCTCTTCCTCTTCCTCTTCCTCTTCCTCTTCCTCTTCCTCTTCCTCTTCCTCTTCCTCTTCCTCTTCCTCTTCCTCTTCCTCTTCCTCTTCCTCTTCCTCTTCCTCTTCCTCTTCCTCTTCCTCTTCCTCTTCCTCTTCCTCTTCCTCTTCCTCTTCCTCTTCCTCTTCCTCTTCCTCTTCCTCTTCCTCTTCCTCTTCCTCTTCCTCTTCCTCTTCCTCTTCCTCTTCCTCTTCCTCTTCCTCTTCCTCTTCCTCTTCCTCTTCCTCTTCCTCTTCCTCTTCCTCTTCCTCTTCCTCTTCCTCTTCCTCTTCCTCTTCCTCTTCCTCTTCCTCTTCCTCTTCCTCTTCCTCTTCCTCTTCCTCTTCCTCTTCCTCTTCCTCTTCCTCTTCCTCTTCCTCTTCCTCTTCCTCTTCCTCTTCCTCTTCCTCTTCCTCTTCCTCTTCCTCTTCCTCTTCCTCTTCCTCTTCCTCTTCCTCTTCCTCTTCCTCTTCCTCTTCCTCTTCCTCTTCCTCTTCCTCTTCCTCTTCCTCTTCCTCTTCCTCTTCCTCTTCCTCTTCCTCTTCCTCTTCCTCTTCCTCTTCCTCTTCCTCTTCCTCTTCCTCTTCCTCTTCCTCTTCCTCTTCCTCTTCCTCTTCCTCTTCCTCTTCCTCTTCCTCTTCCTCTTCCTCTTCCTCTTCCTCTTCCTCTTCCTCTTCCTCTTCCTCTTCCTCTTCCTCTTCCTCTTCCTCTTCCTCTTCCTCTTCCTCTTCCTCTTCCTCTTCCTCTTCCTCTTCCTCTTCCTCTTCCTCTTCCTCTTCCTCTTCCTCTTCCTCTTCCTCTTCCTCTTCCTCTTCCTCTTCCTCTTCCTCTTCCTCTTCCTCTTCCTCTTCCTCTTCCTCTTCCTCTTCCTCTTCCTCTTCCTCTTCCTCTTCCTCTTCCTCTTCCTCTTCCTCTTCCTCTTCCTCTTCCTCTTCCTCTTCCTCTTCCTCTTCCTCTTCCTCTTCCTCTTCCTCTTCCTCTTCCTCTTCCTCTTCCTCTTCCTCTTCCTCTTCCTCTTCCTCTTCCTCTTCCTCTTCCTCTTCCTCTTCCTCTTCCTCTTCCTCTTCCTCTTCCTCTTCCTCTTCCTCTTCCTCTTCCTCATCCTCATCCTCATCCTCCTCCTCATCCTATCCTCATCCTCATTCTCCTCCACCTTCTCGTCCTCCTCCTCCTCATCCTATCTTCATCCTCATCCTATCCT
>NC_032012.1:15600169-15646746 GCF_001865875.1 Lupinus angustifolius
GTTCAGCATAGCCAACGAAATAACAGCTAACAGTTCTAGAGTCCAGTTTTCTTTCATGCGGTCTATAAGGCCGTGCCTCAGCTGGACAACCCCAAATGTGCAAGTGTTTCAAACTTGGTCTTTTATTAGTCCAAAGCTCATATGGGGTTTTGTTAACTGTTTTACTTGACACCCTATTAAGGATGTAAACTGCGGTCTTTAAAACATCCCCCAAAGAGACTCTGGTAAGGAAGAATGACTAATCATACTTCTCACCATATCCTTAAGAGTTCGGTTTCGTCGCTCAGCAACACCATTCATACTAGGTTTGCCTGGCATAGTGTATTGCAAAACAATTCCACATTCTTTGAGGGAAAAAACACAAATAACCCTTTCATAACATCCTTATTATTATTTCTTATCTTATTCTGAGAGGTCATAGCTAAGTGAACACTTTCAGTCTTATCTCTCAGCAGTCTCTCTTACTCTTGCACATAGTCCATCTGAGTGTTATAACGCACTTTCAATTACCCAAAGTGTGCAGGAAGAAAGATCAAAACCAAGTGCACGAGCAAGTCATCACCAAGCTCGAACTTAAGTGACTTGAGTTTTGATGCGAGATTAGACATATCCATAATGTGCTCCCTTATGTTCCATTTGCCATTATCCTTCATGGAGATGAGTTTAGCCAAAAGGCTACTCGTCTCCGCCTTTTCATTCTTGGCAAAGAATTGTTCTATTTCTTCAAGGAATTTCTTTGCACTTTCACCCTCAGATATAGAGCCCCGAAACGCATCTGGAATAGAGCGTTTCATGATCATTAAGCACATTCGGTTAGAGCGTTCCCATTTCTCAATTTTAGCCTCATTGAGGTTTTCCGCAGTGGAAATGAGTTTCTCCACACGAAGTGCCAGATCCAAATTCATACAGTCGAGAATGATTTCTACGGCTTCCTTCCAGACCTTAAAGTTTGTCCCATTCAGCAGTGGGATGTTACTAATTTGAGCAGAAAAATTTGCACCATTGGTAAAAGACACTGAATCCATATAACAAAGAATTAATAACATGTTCAAATATAAACAAACAAGTCATGTAATATATTTAAAACAAGACATGTTCACATAATAGACCCATCACAAGATACCTAACACAACATCAATATCTAGTCTTTGGACAGAGAAATCAATTTGTAAGTGGTACTCTCAGTGTAATGATCAAATATTAACAATCAGTTCTATCAAACAACAGCCTTTCTTTGGACCGACTATTATTCACATGAAAATAAACTTTATGATTGTTACATATTTATCATCACAAGTATGTTATTATTTGGCCAAATTGTGTCTTCCTTTGGGCCGAACACAATTCACATAAATAATCTCATACTCATTTGTGTAATTCAATTAATTTCCACAATAGAGGTTACTTTGGCAACATATTGCATCCATTAATCCAAATATTTACCAGACAAAAAATTAAAATAATATGTGTCCATTACTAAAAAATAATGATCTTGGAATCAAAACCTCCAGATTTGATATCTTTTATGATTACCAAATCTAATCCCACAATAAGTCCAAATCAATATATATACATATATATACATATGAATGCACACTGTAGATTATATATTACATAAGCTTAACCAAGAACATAACATTCTCTACAAACCTGTCATATACACATCATTATACCATTATGTGAAAGTTTAGCTTGGCCTAGTTTACATATGGTGGATCCTAAATATACATAACTCATTCTCCATTCAATTATGTAACACATCAAACCAAGAGCTTGCAAATTAATATAGCATAATTACTATACTATAACCGGCCAAATTAATATAGCATAATTACTATACTATCCTCACTTGAGCTTATGAAGGCTCAGATGCAATCTTACTTTGAGAATATTCAGAGAAATTCTGATACAATAACATTGCCTCATGCTATGCACAACTTAAGTTGTCGGATAGCAGAAGAGTTGGATCTTTCTCAGCTTCTTGAGAGGCTAATACGAGGAAAGGGTCAGCCAAACACTTTAACTCAAGCAGAGAAACTAGCATTGTGGGATAGACTAAAAATTCTAAGTTTTACAAGACTGGCATTGTCAATATGGCCAACAACAATGATTAGCTTATATACTAAAGTTCAAGTCAATATACTAGGAATGCATCTATATATTGATACTGCACTAAGCCTTGGAAGTTTTGATTCATTGCAGGTGGTTCAGCTTGGGTTCGTAGATCAAAATTGCACTTACCCGAACCAACCCAACTTAACCATGTTTCTTTTGTTCGGGTCTATTTTCATAGGAATAACTACCTAACCCAACCCAAGTGCACCCCTAACTTTACCAATAGAAAAAAAATGCAAGTTGTTACTAGCCAAATACATTCATAGAACTGTTACTGCAACTAAAAAAACACAATAGTAGTAGCAATGCAACATGCATTTGGTTTCAAGATCATATTGTGACAATAAAACATAAACATGTTCCTTTCCAGATTCGTTCCAGTAATCCACACCAGCAAGAACAAACAAGAAATTGATTTAAGTCATATATTTCAAGACAATTATGCAATAATCAGATTGCATAAATTTCCAAATTAAACCCTAAATTCCCAATCTTTATAACATAACAGCGGAAGCATAATTCAATAATCCTCAAATTAAAATTAGGGTTCATACAAGATTGGGGAAAACACCCTTAATGAAGAATCATAAAATTCAGAACCTACGCTCTGATACCACTTGTTGGAGATTCCTTATGATTGGTGAAATAGCAATCCTAGGATCTTGAATTTAATGATTCTCACACATATTTATGAATCAAATGGTACAGTGTCATACCTAAATCCATGTTCCTGGATGTGCTCCTTTGATCCATGTTTCTGAAAAAGATGTAGTATGATGAGACCCCGAAAATAAGGAGTGTCAGTAATTAGATCACTTATAATGTAACCCCGAAAATAAATAACTGATATCATTATATCAAATATATTATGCTCACCTTAATTAGAAATTTATACTTTCTAAAATCAAATGCTTAAATGAATTCCATAATTATTTGTTAGTGGGGCAGTTTCAACAAAGATGAATGTGCTTCTTTATGCTCTACCTTTACTGCTCCTCATGTTAAAGGTACATGCAATATTTACAGTTTAGTATGTTGCATTTATTGCCTCTTGGTTATGAGTGTAATATATGTGCACTTTATACATTCATGATATTAAATATGAATGATGAATGATACAGTGACGATGTATCTATTGGGAATGCTTGAAATATGTTATTGTATTAGTCTTACATTATCTGGTATTGAAATAGAGTAGAGTAACCAATGTTATATATTGGACTCAAGTCGCTTGTTATAATGTGCAGCAGATATAAGCACCAAATAGAAACAACCCATGGGCAGGTGGGCCCAGGGGTGTGCTAGAGCTTGTGGCCAAAGCTGCGCAACACGATTAAACTCTTACACTGGTTAGTGTGTACATTTTTCTCTCTATTGACATTAGCTGCTGCAGCACTGCTGCAATCTTATATTTGTGAAAATGTTACTTGCCATCACATTCTTTTTCTCTATTCTGCAATCTGAATGCTGTTGTTACGTTCCACATACAAAATGCTTTACAAATTGGACAAATCTTTTGATGCCCAATGGATAGTGTATTTCATTCTTAAATATTCTTTTCACATTGTTAGGTGAGTTGGTCTTCTTAGGCTTCAAGTTATAGATTTGATCAGTTTTTTATCTTCTATTTTGGTGCAATAGATAATGTTAACTTGATAAACATTTTAATATTAGCCATGCCATGTTACGAGTCCTGAGTTTCGATCATTATTGGGTTATGCAGGATTTTGGTGTCCATTGGATTGAAATATTAATGCAACCGGATTATTTATGTTCACTTATTTAGTTGCAGATAGGCTTCAATTAAGAGTATAGGTGTACATGGATTGAAATACTAATGCAGCTATATATCATGCATGTTCTGTTTGTTTGTAAAAGCTGGATCATATATGTTAACCTCTTTACTTGCCTACATACATGAAGAAGGACTGCGACTGGGGATATGTGCACTTTATACATTCAGGATATTAAATATGAATGATGAATGATACAGTGACGATGTATCTATTGGGAATGCTTGAAATATGTTATTGTATTAGTCTTACATTATCTGGTATTGAAATAGAGTAGAGTAACCAATGTTATATATTGGACTCAAGTCGCTTGTTATAATGTGCAGCAGATATAAGCACCAAATAGAAACAACCCATGGGCAGGTGGGCCCAGGGGTGTGCTAGAGCTTGTGGCCAAAGCTGCGCAACACGATTAAACTCTTACACTGGTTAGTGTGTACATTTTTCTCTCTATTGACATTAGCTGCTGCAGCACTGCTGCAATCTTATATTTGTGAAAATGTTACTTGCCATCACATTCTTTTTCTCTATTCTGCAATCTGAATGCTGTTGTTACGTTCCACATACAAAATGCTTTACAAATTGGACAAATCTTTTGATGCCCAATGGATAGTGTATTTCATTCTTAAATATTCTTTTCACATTGTTAGGTGAGTTGGTCTTCTTAGGCTTCAAGTTATAGATTTGATCAGTTTTTTATCTTCTATTTTGGTGCAATAGATAATGTTAACTTGATAAACATTTTAATATTAGCCATGCCATGTTACGAGTCCTGAGTTTCGATCATTATTGGGTTATGCAGGATTTTGGTGTCCATTGGATTGAAATATTAATGCAACCGGATTATTTATGTTCACTTATTTAGTTGCAGATAGGCTTCAATTAAGAGTATAGGTGTACATGGATTGAAATACTAATGCAGCTATATATCATGCATGTTCTGTTTGTTTGTAAAAGCTGGATCATATATGTTAACCTCTTTACTTGCCTACATACATGAAGAAGGACTGCGACTGGGGATATGTGCACTTTATACATTCAGGATATTAAATATGAATGATGAATGATACAGTGACGATGTATCTATTGGGAATGCTTGAAATATGTTATTGTATTAGTCTTACATTATCTGGTATTGAAATAGAGTAGAGTAACCAATGTTATATATTGGACTCAAGTCGCTTGTTATAATGTGCAGCAGATATAAGCACCAAATAGAAACAACCCATGGGCAGGTGGGCCCAGGGGTGTGCTAGAGCTTGTGGCCAAAGCTGCGCAACACGATTAAACTCTTACACTGGTTAGTGTGTACATTTTTCTCTCTATTGACATTAGCTGCTGCAGCACTGCTGCAATCTTATATTTGTGAAAATGTTACTTGCCATCACATTCTTTTTCTCTATTCTGCAATCTGAATGCTGTTGTTACGTTCCACATACAAAATGCTTTACAAATTGGACAAATCTTTTGATGCCCAATGGATAGTGTATTTCATTCTTAAATATTCTTTTCACATTGTTAGGTGAGTTGGTCTTCTTAGGCTTCAAGTTATAGATTTGATCAGTTTTTTATCTTCTATTTTGGTGCAATAGATAATGTTAACTTGATAAACATTTTAATATTAGCCATGCCATGTTACGAGTCCTGAGTTTCGATCATTATTGGGTTATGCAGGATTTTGGTGTCCATTGGATTGAAATATTAATGCAACCGGATTATTTATGTTCACTTATTTAGTTGCAGATAGGCTTCAATTAAGAGTATAGGTGTACATGGATTGAAATACTAATGCAGCTATATATCATGCATGTTCTGTTTGTTTGTAAAAGCTGGATCATATATGTTAACCTCTTTACTTGCCTACATACATGAAGAAGGACTGCGACTGGGGATATGTGCACTTTATACATTCAGGATATTAAATATGAATGATGAATGATACAGTGACGATGTATCTATTGGGAATGCTTGAAATATGTTATTGTATTAGTCTTACATTATCTGGTATTGAAATAGAGTAGAGTAACCAATGTTATATATTGGACTCAAGTCGCTTGTTATAATGTGCAGCAGATATAAGCACCAAATAGAAACAACCCATGGGCAGGTGGGCCCAGGGGTGTGCTAGAGCTTGTGGCCAAAGCTGCGCAACACGATTAAACTCTTACACTGGTTAGTGTGTACATTTTTCTCTCTATTGACATTAGCTGCTGCAGCACTGCTGCAATCTTATATTTGTGAAAATGTTACTTGCCATCACATTCTTTTTCTCTATTCTGCAATCTGAATGCTGTTGTTACGTTCCACATACAAAATGCTTTACAAATTGGACAAATCTTTTGATGCCCAATGGATAGTGTATTTCATTCTTAAATATTCTTTTCACATTGTTAGGTGAGTTGGTCTTCTTAGGCTTCAAGTTATAGATTTGATCAGTTTTTTATCTTCTATTTTGGTGCAATAGATAATGTTAACTTGATAAACATTTTAATATTAGCCATGCCATGTTACGAGTCCTGAGTTTCGATCATTATTGGGTTATGCAGGATTTTGGTGTCCATTGGATTGAAATATTAATGCAACCGGATTATTTATGTTCACTTATTTAGTTGCAGATAGGCTTCAATTAAGAGTATAGGTGTACATGGATTGAAATACTAATGCAGCTATATATCATGCATGTTCTGTTTGTTTGTAAAAGCTGGATCATATATGTTAACCTCTTTACTTGCCTACATACATGAAGAAGGACTGCGACTGGGGATATGTGCACTTTATACATTCAGGATATTAAATATGAATGATGAATGATACAGTGACGATGTATCTATTGGGAATGCTTGAAATATGTTATTGTATTAGTCTTACATTATCTGGTATTGAAATAGAGTAGAGTAACCAATGTTATATATTGGACTCAAGTCGCTTGTTATAATGTGCAGCAGATATAAGCACCAAATAGAAACAACCCATGGGCAGGTGGGCCCAGGGGTGTGCTAGAGCTTGTGGCCAAAGCTGCGCAACACGATTAAACTCTTACACTGGTTAGTGTGTACATTTTTCTCTCTATTGACATTAGCTGCTGCAGCACTGCTGCAATCTTATATTTGTGAAAATGTTACTTGCCATCACATTCTTTTTCTCTATTCTGCAATCTGAATGCTGTTGTTACGTTCCACATACAAAATGCTTTACAAATTGGACAAATCTTTTGATGCCCAATGGATAGTGTATTTCATTCTTAAATATTCTTTTCACATTGTTAGGTGAGTTGGTCTTCTTAGGCTTCAAGTTATAGATTTGATCAGTTTTTTATCTTCTATTTTGGTGCAATAGATAATGTTAACTTGATAAACATTTTAATATTAGCCATGCCATGTTACGAGTCCTGAGTTTCGATCATTATTGGGTTATGCAGGATTTTGGTGTCCATTGGATTGAAATATTAATGCAACCGGATTATTTATGTTCACTTATTTAGTTGCAGATAGGCTTCAATTAAGAGTATAGGTGTACATGGATTGAAATACTAATGCAGCTATATATCATGCATGTTCTGTTTGTTTGTAAAAGCTGGATCATATATGTTAACCTCTTTACTTGCCTACATACATGAAGAAGGACTGCGACTGGGGATATGTGCACTTTATACATTCAGGATATTAAATATGAATGATGAATGATACAGTGACGATGTATCTATTGGGAATGCTTGAAATATGTTATTGTATTAGTCTTACATTATCTGGTATTGAAATAGAGTAGAGTAACCAATGTTATATATTGGACTCAAGTCGCTTGTTATAATGTGCAGCAGATATAAGCACCAAATAGAAACAACCCATGGGCAGGTGGGCCCAGGGGTGTGCTAGAGCTTGTGGCCAAAGCTGCGCAACACGATTAAACTCTTACACTGGTTAGTGTGTACATTTTTCTCTCTATTGACATTAGCTGCTGCAGCACTGCTGCAATCTTATATTTGTGAAAATGTTACTTGCCATCACATTCTTTTTCTCTATTCTGCAATCTGAATGCTGTTGTTACGTTCCACATACAAAATGCTTTACAAATTGGACAAATCTTTTGATGCCCAATGGATAGTGTATTTCATTCTTAAATATTCTTTTCACATTGTTAGGTGAGTTGGTCTTCTTAGGCTTCAAGTTATAGATTTGATCAGTTTTTTATCTTCTATTTTGGTGCAATAGATAATGTTAACTTGATAAACATTTTAATATTAGCCATGCCATGTTACGAGTCCTGAGTTTCGATCATTATTGGGTTATGCAGGATTTTGGTGTCCATTGGATTGAAATATTAATGCAACCGGATTATTTATGTTCACTTATTTAGTTGCAGATAGGCTTCAATTAAGAGTATAGGTGTACATGGATTGAAATACTAATGCAGCTATATATCATGCATGTTCTGTTTGTTTGTAAAAGCTGGATCATATATGTTAACCTCTTTACTTGCCTACATACATGAAGAAGGACTGCGACTGGGGATATGTGCACTTTATACATTCAGGATATTAAATATGAATGATGAATGATACAGTGACGATGTATCTATTGGGAATGCTTGAAATATGTTATTGTATTAGTCTTACATTATCTGGTATTGAAATAGAGTAGAGTAACCAATGTTATATATTGGACTCAAGTCGCTTGTTATAATGTGCAGCAGATATAAGCACCAAATAGAAACAACCCATGGGCAGGTGGGCCCAGGGGTGTGCTAGAGCTTGTGGCCAAAGCTGCGCAACACGATTAAACTCTTACACTGGTTAGTGTGTACATTTTTCTCTCTATTGACATTAGCTGCTGCAGCACTGCTGCAATCTTATATTTGTGAAAATGTTACTTGCCATCACATTCTTTTTCTCTATTCTGCAATCTGAATGCTGTTGTTACGTTCCACATACAAAATGCTTTACAAATTGGACAAATCTTTTGATGCCCAATGGATAGTGTATTTCATTCTTAAATATTCTTTTCACATTGTTAGGTGAGTTGGTCTTCTTAGGCTTCAAGTTATAGATTTGATCAGTTTTTTATCTTCTATTTTGGTGCAATAGATAATGTTAACTTGATAAACATTTTAATATTAGCCATGCCATGTTACGAGTCCTGAGTTTCGATCATTATTGGGTTATGCAGGATTTTGGTGTCCATTGGATTGAAATATTAATGCAACCGGATTATTTATGTTCACTTATTTAGTTGCAGATAGGCTTCAATTAAGAGTATAGGTGTACATGGATTGAAATACTAATGCAGCTATATATCATGCATGTTCTGTTTGTTTGTAAAAGCTGGATCATATATGTTAACCTCTTTACTTGCCTACATACATGAAGAAGGACTGCGACTGGGGATATGTGCACTTTATACATTCAGGATATTAAATATGAATGATGAATGATACAGTGACGATGTATCTATTGGGAATGCTTGAAATATGTTATTGTATTAGTCTTACATTATCTGGTATTGAAATAGAGTAGAGTAACCAATGTTATATATTGGACTCAAGTCGCTTGTTATAATGTGCAGCAGATATAAGCACCAAATAGAAACAACCCATGGGCAGGTGGGCCCAGGGGTGTGCTAGAGCTTGTGGCCAAAGCTGCGCAACACGATTAAACTCTTACACTGGTTAGTGTGTACATTTTTCTCTCTATTGACATTAGCTGCTGCAGCACTGCTGCAATCTTATATTTGTGAAAATGTTACTTGCCATCACATTCTTTTTCTCTATTCTGCAATCTGAATGCTGTTGTTACGTTCCACATACAAAATGCTTTACAAATTGGACAAATCTTTTGATGCCCAATGGATAGTGTATTTCATTCTTAAATATTCTTTTCACATTGTTAGGTGAGTTGGTCTTCTTAGGCTTCAAGTTATAGATTTGATCAGTTTTTTATCTTCTATTTTGGTGCAATAGATAATGTTAACTTGATAAACATTTTAATATTAGCCATGCCATGTTACGAGTCCTGAGTTTCGATCATTATTGGGTTATGCAGGATTTTGGTGTCCATTGGATTGAAATATTAATGCAACCGGATTATTTATGTTCACTTATTTAGTTGCAGATAGGCTTCAATTAAGAGTATAGGTGTACATGGATTGAAATACTAATGCAGCTATATATCATGCATGTTCTGTTTGTTTGTAAAAGCTGGATCATATATGTTAACCTCTTTACTTGCCTACATACATGAAGAAGGACTGCGACTGGGGATATGTGCACTTTATACATTCAGGATATTAAATATGAATGATGAATGATACAGTGACGATGTATCTATTGGGAATGCTTGAAATATGTTATTGTATTAGTCTTACATTATCTGGTATTGAAATAGAGTAGAGTAACCAATGTTATATATTGGACTCAAGTCGCTTGTTATAATGTGCAGCAGATATAAGCACCAAATAGAAACAACCCATGGGCAGGTGGGCCCAGGGGTGTGCTAGAGCTTGTGGCCAAAGCTGCGCAACACGATTAAACTCTTACACTGGTTAGTGTGTACATTTTTCTCTCTATTGACATTAGCTGCTGCAGCACTGCTGCAATCTTATATTTGTGAAAATGTTACTTGCCATCACATTCTTTTTCTCTATTCTGCAATCTGAATGCTGTTGTTACGTTCCACATACAAAATGCTTTACAAATTGGACAAATCTTTTGATGCCCAATGGATAGTGTATTTCATTCTTAAATATTCTTTTCACATTGTTAGGTGAGTTGGTCTTCTTAGGCTTCAAGTTATAGATTTGATCAGTTTTTTATCTTCTATTTTGGTGCAATAGATAATGTTAACTTGATAAACATTTTAATATTAGCCATGCCATGTTACGAGTCCTGAGTTTCGATCATTATTGGGTTATGCAGGATTTTGGTGTCCATTGGATTGAAATATTAATGCAACCGGATTATTTATGTTCACTTATTTAGTTGCAGATAGGCTTCAATTAAGAGTATAGGTGTACATGGATTGAAATACTAATGCAGCTATATATCATGCATGTTCTGTTTGTTTGTAAAAGCTGGATCATATATGTTAACCTCTTTACTTGCCTACATACATGAAGAAGGACTGCGACTGGGGATATGTGCACTTTATACATTCAGGATATTAAATATGAATGATGAATGATACAGTGACGATGTATCTATTGGGAATGCTTGAAATATGTTATTGTATTAGTCTTACATTATCTGGTATTGAAATAGAGTAGAGTAACCAATGTTATATATTGGACTCAAGTCGCTTGTTATAATGTGCAGCAGATATAAGCACCAAATAGAAACAACCCATGGGCAGGTGGGCCCAGGGGTGTGCTAGAGCTTGTGGCCAAAGCTGCGCAACACGATTAAACTCTTACACTGGTTAGTGTGTACATTTTTCTCTCTATTGACATTAGCTGCTGCAGCACTGCTGCAATCTTATATTTGTGAAAATGTTACTTGCCATCACATTCTTTTTCTCTATTCTGCAATCTGAATGCTGTTGTTACGTTCCACATACAAAATGCTTTACAAATTGGACAAATCTTTTGATGCCCAATGGATAGTGTATTTCATTCTTAAATATTCTTTTCACATTGTTAGGTGAGTTGGTCTTCTTAGGCTTCAAGTTATAGATTTGATCAGTTTTTTATCTTCTATTTTGGTGCAATAGATAATGTTAACTTGATAAACATTTTAATATTAGCCATGCCATGTTACGAGTCCTGAGTTTCGATCATTATTGGGTTATGCAGGATTTTGGTGTCCATTGGATTGAAATATTAATGCAACCGGATTATTTATGTTCACTTATTTAGTTGCAGATAGGCTTCAATTAAGAGTATAGGTGTACATGGATTGAAATACTAATGCAGCTATATATCATGCATGTTCTGTTTGTTTGTAAAAGCTGGATCATATATGTTAACCTCTTTACTTGCCTACATACATGAAGAAGGACTGCGACTGGGGATATGTGCACTTTATACATTCAGGATATTAAATATGAATGATGAATGATACAGTGACGATGTATCTATTGGGAATGCTTGAAATATGTTATTGTATTAGTCTTACATTATCTGGTATTGAAATAGAGTAGAGTAACCAATGTTATATATTGGACTCAAGTCGCTTGTTATAATGTGCAGCAGATATAAGCACCAAATAGAAACAACCCATGGGCAGGTGGGCCCAGGGGTGTGCTAGAGCTTGTGGCCAAAGCTGCGCAACACGATTAAACTCTTACACTGGTTAGTGTGTACATTTTTCTCTCTATTGACATTAGCTGCTGCAGCACTGCTGCAATCTTATATTTGTGAAAATGTTACTTGCCATCACATTCTTTTTCTCTATTCTGCAATCTGAATGCTGTTGTTACGTTCCACATACAAAATGCTTTACAAATTGGACAAATCTTTTGATGCCCAATGGATAGTGTATTTCATTCTTAAATATTCTTTTCACATTGTTAGGTGAGTTGGTCTTCTTAGGCTTCAAGTTATAGATTTGATCAGTTTTTTATCTTCTATTTTGGTGCAATAGATAATGTTAACTTGATAAACATTTTAATATTAGCCATGCCATGTTACGAGTCCTGAGTTTCGATCATTATTGGGTTATGCAGGATTTTGGTGTCCATTGGATTGAAATATTAATGCAACCGGATTATTTATGTTCACTTATTTAGTTGCAGATAGGCTTCAATTAAGAGTATAGGTGTACATGGATTGAAATACTAATGCAGCTATATATCATGCATGTTCTGTTTGTTTGTAAAAGCTGGATCATATATGTTAACCTCTTTACTTGCCTACATACATGAAGAAGGACTGCGACTGGGGATATGTGCACTTTATACATTCAGGATATTAAATATGAATGATGAATGATACAGTGACGATGTATCTATTGGGAATGCTTGAAATATGTTATTGTATTAGTCTTACATTATCTGGTATTGAAATAGAGTAGAGTAACCAATGTTATATATTGGACTCAAGTCGCTTGTTATAATGTGCAGCAGATATAAGCACCAAATAGAAACAACCCATGGGCAGGTGGGCCCAGGGGTGTGCTAGAGCTTGTGGCCAAAGCTGCGCAACACGATTAAACTCTTACACTGGTTAGTGTGTACATTTTTCTCTCTATTGACATTAGCTGCTGCAGCACTGCTGCAATCTTATATTTGTGAAAATGTTACTTGCCATCACATTCTTTTTCTCTATTCTGCAATCTGAATGCTGTTGTTACGTTCCACATACAAAATGCTTTACAAATTGGACAAATCTTTTGATGCCCAATGGATAGTGTATTTCATTCTTAAATATTCTTTTCACATTGTTAGGTGAGTTGGTCTTCTTAGGCTTCAAGTTATAGATTTGATCAGTTTTTTATCTTCTATTTTGGTGCAATAGATAATGTTAACTTGATAAACATTTTAATATTAGCCATGCCATGTTACGAGTCCTGAGTTTCGATCATTATTGGGTTATGCAGGATTTTGGTGTCCATTGGATTGAAATATTAATGCAACCGGATTATTTATGTTCACTTATTTAGTTGCAGATAGGCTTCAATTAAGAGTATAGGTGTACATGGATTGAAATACTAATGCAGCTATATATCATGCATGTTCTGTTTGTTTGTAAAAGCTGGATCATATATGTTAACCTCTTTACTTGCCTACATACATGAAGAAGGACTGCGACTGGGGATATGTGCACTTTATACATTCAGGATATTAAATATGAATGATGAATGATACAGTGACGATGTATCTATTGGGAATGCTTGAAATATGTTATTGTATTAGTCTTACATTATCTGGTATTGAAATAGAGTAGAGTAACCAATGTTATATATTGGACTCAAGTCGCTTGTTATAATGTGCAGCAGATATAAGCACCAAATAGAAACAACCCATGGGCAGGTGGGCCCAGGGGTGTGCTAGAGCTTGTGGCCAAAGCTGCGCAACACGATTAAACTCTTACACTGGTTAGTGTGTACATTTTTCTCTCTATTGACATTAGCTGCTGCAGCACTGCTGCAATCTTATATTTGTGAAAATGTTACTTGCCATCACATTCTTTTTCTCTATTCTGCAATCTGAATGCTGTTGTTACGTTCCACATACAAAATGCTTTACAAATTGGACAAATCTTTTGATGCCCAATGGATAGTGTATTTCATTCTTAAATATTCTTTTCACATTGTTAGGTGAGTTGGTCTTCTTAGGCTTCAAGTTATAGATTTGATCAGTTTTTTATCTTCTATTTTGGTGCAATAGATAATGTTAACTTGATAAACATTTTAATATTAGCCATGCCATGTTACGAGTCCTGAGTTTCGATCATTATTGGGTTATGCAGGATTTTGGTGTCCATTGGATTGAAATATTAATGCAACCGGATTATTTATGTTCACTTATTTAGTTGCAGATAGGCTTCAATTAAGAGTATAGGTGTACATGGATTGAAATACTAATGCAGCTATATATCATGCATGTTCTGTTTGTTTGTAAAAGCTGGATCATATATGTTAACCTCTTTACTTGCCTACATACATGAAGAAGGACTGCGACTGGGGATATGTGCACTTTATACATTCAGGATATTAAATATGAATGATGAATGATACAGTGACGATGTATCTATTGGGAATGCTTGAAATATGTTATTGTATTAGTCTTACATTATCTGGTATTGAAATAGAGTAGAGTAACCAATGTTATATATTGGACTCAAGTCGCTTGTTATAATGTGCAGCAGATATAAGCACCAAATAGAAACAACCCATGGGCAGGTGGGCCCAGGGGTGTGCTAGAGCTTGTGGCCAAAGCTGCGCAACACGATTAAACTCTTACACTGGTTAGTGTGTACATTTTTCTCTCTATTGACATTAGCTGCTGCAGCACTGCTGCAATCTTATATTTGTGAAAATGTTACTTGCCATCACATTCTTTTTCTCTATTCTGCAATCTGAATGCTGTTGTTACGTTCCACATACAAAATGCTTTACAAATTGGACAAATCTTTTGATGCCCAATGGATAGTGTATTTCATTCTTAAATATTCTTTTCACATTGTTAGGTGAGTTGGTCTTCTTAGGCTTCAAGTTATAGATTTGATCAGTTTTTTATCTTCTATTTTGGTGCAATAGATAATGTTAACTTGATAAACATTTTAATATTAGCCATGCCATGTTACGAGTCCTGAGTTTCGATCATTATTGGGTTATGCAGGATTTTGGTGTCCATTGGATTGAAATATTAATGCAACCGGATTATTTATGTTCACTTATTTAGTTGCAGATAGGCTTCAATTAAGAGTATAGGTGTACATGGATTGAAATACTAATGCAGCTATATATCATGCATGTTCTGTTTGTTTGTAAAAGCTGGATCATATATGTTAACCTCTTTACTTGCCTACATACATGAAGAAGGACTGCGACTGGGGAGCCTCCAACCACCAGGGTTGTAGTTCCATTGTTATAAACTTTTTCACTCCTCCACGCCTATTCAATGTGGGACTTCACACTTGAAGTCTCACAAGTGAGACACCACGTCTTGAACCAAAACCTTAAGGCATTAGTTCCATGGGCGTTTCCTTCTTATAAACTATTTCACTCCTCCACGCCTATCCAATGTGAGACTTCACACTTGAATAAACCCAACAGAGATTGAGGTTTGCACTTTTGTTTTCCTCCTATTCTAACAAGTTCGGCAAGAGCAGTTCATCATCGATCGATCGAGGTTCTCGCTAAAGATCGTAAGTAATCACTCTCATGGATGATTTTAGAGGATAACATTATTTCCACTTTTCATGATAAAGGATATTAATGTTACCTTTGACACAGATGTCATGGCAATTCTGTTTGTTGGAAACTTCATTGGCATTGTATGTGCTCAATCATTGCATTATCAGTTCAATTCATGGTAAGTCTGCTGGCAATGACTCTTTTGTATTAGTGACAGTTCTATTTACTTTAGATGCAAAAGTGGCCTAGTTTAATTTTACTTATCAATTACTTCAAAAGTAAAAATAAGGTTAAAGAAGAAGAAAACAACCTTATATAGCAAGATTTCTTTAGATAATCTTAATAAAATTTAGTGGCTCATGTAATTTACTAGGCTGTTTCCTATTAAAGTGGGCTCAACATCATGGTTTTTTTTTTATAAATCCCTCTCCTCTTCCTTTGAATTAGTGGTTAGGAAACCATAAATGTTTTACATCTTCTTGATCATCAAAGAATAAGGAAAAAAGAAAGGTGAAGAGAGGAACAACACTAAAAGAAATTCAACACATTCTGGGTTTTTAAAGTAAGAAACTCATAGGAATGGATGCAAGCAATGTTTTAAAAACCGAATCGGTCATTGAATTAGTGAGGACATTCGTTCACAGTTCAATGGTCCAAATATGGTTTAACCGGTCGAATCGGTAATAATTATATATGTATTATATTAAATAATAAGGAAAAAGAATGTGAGAATAACCTATTTTAAATTTTACAAATTAACAAAATTATTAGGTTGATAATTGGACCATTGAACCATAATTCAAAGTTCAAAGAAAACTAAAACATGGGTTTAGATATGATATGAATAAGATATATGATGAAAAATAAATAATGATATATTTAAAAATTAAAGTATAAATATACATTAAGTTTGTAAAACATCAAAAGGTTGACAATAACGGGAGAAAGTTAAAACTTCAAAATATATTAAACAAAAAGTAATTTTGAATGATGAAAGCAACAAGTAACATATTCATTGGTTAATTCATTACATAATACTATTATTATAAGATAATAAATAAATCATAATAATAATTATATATCTATATTGAGAATTGATCATTATAACCTACAATTTATTATTATCCTATAGTGTCCTTACTAATAATTTTATTTATATCATATGACTTATAAATTAAATAAAAAAAAGAAGGAATAAACACTCAAAATAGGATCTATCCAACAATAAATTAAAAAATAGTATCCATCAACGTTTATTATAAATGACAATATTAAATTTATTGTTGGATAGATAGTATTTTGAGTGTTTATTTATTCTTTTTTATTCAACTTATAAGCCGTATGATATAAATTAAATATCAATAAAGACAAAACAAGGTGATAGTTCTAATGATCAATAACTATGTCAATTGTCGCTTTCAGTATTCAAAATTATTTTTTGTTTCATATATTTTGATGTTTTAACTTTCTTACATTATTGTCAACCCTTTGATGTTTTACAAACTCAATATATATTCATACTTTAATTTTCAAATATATCATTATTTATTTTTCATCATATATCTTATTCAAAGAAAACTTAAAATTATTAGGTAGCATGATGAAAGAAAAAGACAAGACCCTCACATCCCAATTATTAAGTGTTGAATGATTAGGGTTCAAATTGCTACCATTTTTTCTCAACAAATCAAACCAAATCACATAGTCATTTCCTTCTTCCTACTCTCAGTTCTACTTCTTTTATCGCTTCTCATTCTGGTTTTCTCACCATTTCCATTTCCACCTATATTCCTTTCCCAAACATCTTTATCTTCCTCCTCCCACTTACATATTAAGAATCAGAAACACATATGC
Organism: Lupinus angustifolius; assembly: GCF_001865875.1. Taxonomy (NCBI): domain Eukaryota; kingdom Viridiplantae; phylum Streptophyta; class Magnoliopsida; order Fabales; family Fabaceae; genus Lupinus; species Lupinus angustifolius. The sequence continues at coordinate 15,617,716 of NC_032012.1, forward strand.
TGTTACATAGTTTGTACCATTCCATTTGTCATAAGCTTGTGATTAGTCAGAAAAACTATATTTAAGTTCAAATTTAATTATTACCAATCACAAATCTGGAACATGGAGTGACACAAACTGCTGACCGTTTCAATTTTTATCGACAAAACATGGACCGGCTGGAACCATTGTACCATCAACTTTTCAATGGTTCACAACAAGTTTAGGTGTCACATGGATGGGTTTGGTACCAGGACAGGTTCTGGTCCAGGTTCTGGTATCAGTGTTATTATTATTACTCCTATAGTAATTATCTAAATTGTAAACCCTGTGAGAATTTCAACAATTAGTATCAGAACAGTTTGATGTAAATTTATGATTCTTCATAAGTGATGATATATTTTTTCTCCCAGTTTTGTATGATCCTTAATTTTAAAGCATGGTTTGTTGTTTAACAATGTACCATTGATTGTTTATTAAAGCATGCTTGTGTTAACATCTTTATTTGTCAAAGTTATGAATATCAGTGTAAGTATTGCTCAAAGGTAAACTTAAATACACAAGCTAAGCTATTGGTTATATGAATTGATTGAATTCATTAACTTGACTCAAAGCACCAACGTATGAGCTTGTATAATGTTTGTAGCTTCAACACATCGATTTATGTAAATTAGTTCGAACAAATTCAGTTTCTATTGGATGTTACGAATACGGACCTCGTAATAATTATGAAAGGCCTTATAATACCTTATAAAGTAATAAACATTAGTTAACCCATAAATCAGTAATTATCCTATAATTTATAAACATCATGATTATGGCAATTAAAATACATCCATACATAAGTAGTCAATTGCAGATAGTGATTAACCCCAAATTACAATGGTGGGTAGTGAGATGACGCTACAACTAAGAAAAAATATAGAGAAAGAAGTGGGTGTGTGAGGCTGAGGGGAGGCTATGATTGTAGGATGTTTAGAAAAATAACTGGGTATTGTCACGCCCATATTTTCGGTTGCACGACTTGTTTAGAGTCGCAATTACATTTTATAGTTAAAAATGTAGAAAAATCTTTTAAGTCCAATTACTTTGGGCTTTTGGATTTTTGATATCCATGTTCGGGAGTCGGTTACAAGGTAGGGAAGATATTAGCACCCTACCCACTCGCCTTAAGCAATACTCTTCATTAAAATGTATGACTTTATTGCTATTATTATTATTATTATTATTATTTTATTGAATTATTTGATTAATGAACTAATTATTATGTAGAAGAAAATTATTTATTTTTATTATTGAGTCTGACAATATTGACTTTGGTCATACGTACCCCTATTAAGGGGATCAAGGCTTACGCAGTTCTTTAAGTAGAAAATGGTTTATTGGTTGAGTGTATTTTAATTAAAGAAAATATTTTTTAGTCAAAAACATACATTTTGCAAGTTTTGTTTATTATCGAAAATAGAGTTTTTATTTGGTTATTTAAAAATATAATAAATTGATTTTGAGATTTAATCGATTGAAAAGAAGCAGCGTAGCGCGACCATTCGAAGATGATTTGAGAAGAAAGAAGCCCCAAGGACGACCTTCTCTCCATCTTTTATTAAATCTCAAAATTAATTTACTCTTTTTTGAACTATTATATTATTTTTATTTTTTTATGCCAAGAAACATAATGCATGTTCAAAATTTTATTAATCATAATAAAAATAATCTTCATAAATTGTCAATTGGTAGGTACATGAAACGATTCAGGGATTTGTTGAGGCACCCGTGTTGCCAAACGATTCAGGGATTTGCTGAGGCACCCGTGTTGCCAAACGATTTAGGGATTTGTTGAGGCACCCATGTTGCCAAACGATTTAGGGATTTGCTGAGGCACCCATTTTGCCAGACGATTTTGGGATTTGTTGAGGCACCCGTGTTGCCAAACGATTTAGGGATTTGTTGAGGCACCCATGTTGCCAAACGATTTAGGGATTTGCTGAGGCACCCATGTTGCCAGACGATTTAGGGATTTGCTGAGGCACCATGCTGCCAAAACGATTCAGGAAATGCACAATTTGAATGCATGAATGTAATATTTATGTAAAAGGGTTATATGCGATGGTTGGTTTGTGAAGCATGAGGTTTGTGTCGGAGTTCGTTTATAGATATGATTGTACTTTAAATGATATGATTATGCATGCTTGTTTATGCTTATTGGAAAGCTATATAATGCTTCTACAACACCCCTAAACATTATATCTGCTGACATTTGGTAAGAGATTAGGATCTTGCTTTTGTCGAGGTTCGTGTTTGTGTTCTCCTTTCACGCTTTTTAAGCACCATGCATCAGGATGGACTAAAAAACTTTGATCAATCTTTTTTGTAAATTGTGTATTTTTGTTTAGAGAATGATTTGCATACTAAAAGACACCGAAACACACACACATATATATATATATATATATAAAACCAAATTTATTCGTCTCCTTTTAGCTTTCTGAAAATGAGGATCATACAAGCTCGTCTTAAGCCAAAACCCTGACCCAAACCTTATGACTAATTTCGAGTTTTCCCCAATTTGAGGGAATATATATATTTAAACAAAATCTACCCCAGTTTCTGGTCTTTCTACTGGTTCATCTGGAGGAGACTGATGTTATTTGATGGATTTCTTGAGCCATTCATAATGTGTCCTATCTCTATTGACTTCTTCAAAGGAGATTGTGTTACTTGATGTATTCTCTTGAACCTACCAAAATTCTGCCCCAGTTTCTGGCGATGTCTGATTGACATACTATGCTTTGAGAGGTACTTCCTTTTCTTTTAGTGTCCCTAATTTTTGCTTAAGTCGCCCTTTCGGGTTTTCAACTCAACGAGCCCTTGAAACATTTATTTTTTTTATTTTATTCAAGCGAGGATCACATTTTATTCATGCGAGGATCACAATATGTAAAATTTTTGAAAAAGATATGCACCAACTTATTTGGAGTCAATTTATTTTATGCCCTGATGTGTACCTCAGACGTACGACTCTCAACAAGGACTTTTAAAGCTTGTAACGTGGCTTGGCTAGTGGCTAACAAATAATAGATATATGGCTCAAATAATGTGTTTCCCATCCCACATTCCTCCATAACCTCCATAATCCTATTTCCAATTCTTATCTAGAGCCTAACTTTAGATGGGATGTTTATTCATACCATCTTCATGGATTAACTTTCCGTAGGATTTTTCTTTTGAGTTTTTGTTTGTATGTACCCTAACTTTTGCCTAGGAGTTTATTGAAATTCCTAGATGGCTTTTCTTTTTATAGTATCATCCTTTCTTTTGGGCTATGTGAATGTTTATTGGAAAACTACCATTTCCCCAGGTTCACAATAATTTAAAGGTGTTTCTTTCTCGAATGAACTTCTTTCATATCGTCTTGGCTCAAAGGGGTGACTAGGGATATCTTCTTAGTGTTTTGGAATATCAAGAACGCCTTGTGTCATCAAGATGACCTGTCTGAGGTCTACACCATACGAGCTTTGTTTACATCATTCTCCCTCGTGCAAAACGGTAAATAAAAATATTGCGATCGATACATGAATGTTCTTTTTTCTTTTTCTTTTTCTTCTTCTTCTTCTTTTCTCTTTTTTTTTGTTTTGTTTTGGAAGTACCCTCTAGGCATAATATTTCTTTACTGCATCTGAATTTATGGTGAGATGCAGATCTTCTCCATCCATGTCTGTTAGGATTAGGGGCCCACTAGAAAAAGCTTTCTTGATTACGTAGGGACCCTCATAATTTGGAGCCCACTTTCCTCGGCTGTCCTTCTGGATGGGCAAGATCTTCTTTAGCACCAAATCTCCTTCCCTGAACTGGCGTGGTCGGACCTTCTTTGCATATGCCCTCATCATTCTTTTTTGATACAACTGTCCATGACAAATTGCAGTTAGTCTTCGACCATCTATCATATTATTAGCCTTCGACCATCTATCATATTCAATTGATATTGTCTAGCTTGAACCCATTCTGATTCCTTCAGACCTGCCTCCGCTAGGACCTTAGAGATGGGATCTCTACCTCAAGTGGAAGAACAGCTTCCATACCATAAACCAAGGAATATGGAGTAGCCCCCGTAGAAGTGCAGACTGAAGTACGATAACCATGTAGGGCGAATGGTAGCATTTCGTGCCAATCCTTGTAAGTCACAACCATCTTCTGGACTATCTTCTTGATATTCTTATTGGCTGCTTCCACGACTCCATTCATTTTGGGTCTGTATGGCGAGGATGTATAATGTTTTATTTTGAATTTCTCGTACATCTCGGTTATCATCTTTTTGTTCAGGTTGGTCACATTATCGGTGATGATCTGATCTGGTAACCCATATCGACATACTAAATTTCTTTTAATGAACCTGAGGACTACCTTCCGGGTCACACTAGCATAAGAGTTTGCTTCTACCCACTTGGTGAAGTAATCTATGGCGACTAGGATGAATCAATGTCCATTAGAAGCTTTTGGTTCTATAGGACCGATGACATCCATTCCCCACATGGAAAATGGCCAAGGTTACGTTAAGACGTTCAAAGGATTCGGAGGTGCATTGATATTATCCGCATATATCTAACACTTGTGGCATTTCTTCACATGATTGCAACAGTCAGTCTCCATTGTCAACCAGAAATAACCCGCTCTCATGATTTTCTTAGCCATAGCATGTCCATTCGCATGGGTTCCGAAAGTTCCCTCATGCATTTCTTCCACCATTTTTTGAGCTTCCTTGGCTTCCAGACATCGGAGAAATACCATATCATGATTCCTTTTGTATACGACATTCCCACTCAAAAAGAAGTTTGTGGCTAGTCTTGTGAGTGTTCTTTTGTCATTTTCTGAAGCATTGGGAGGGTAAGCTTGATTTCTCAAGTACTCTCTTATGTCATGATACCATGGTTTTCCATCGGGTTCTTCTTCGACTACGTTACAATAAGCAAGTTCAATATTGTCTCTTATCTGAAAGAGTAGTAAGCTATCTCCACCAACATGGAACATTGATGACAAAGTTGCTAATGCATCGGCCAACCTATTGTCATCTCTAGGGATGTGATAGAAATCTACTTGGTCGAACTGGTTAACCAACTTCAGGATGTAGTTCCTATAAGGCACCAATTTGTTGTCCCGAGTCTCCCATTCTCCTTTTATCTGATGGATTACTAGAGCAGAATCCCCAAATACTTCTAGGCCCTTGGCTTTTGAGTCAATAGCGGTCTTTAGTCCCAAAATGCATGCCTCATATTTTGCCACATTGTTAGTACAGTCGAAACATAGTCTTGTAGTAAAAGGAAGGAACTTCCCTATTAGAGACACCAAAACAGCCCCTACTCCATGTCTAAATGCATTGGAGGCCCCATCAAGGACTATGGTCCATTTTCTTTTTCTCTTTATTCACCGGATAAGGCCATGATATCTTCATCTGGAAATTCATACCCCAAATGCCCAGTTTATTTAAGGGTTGGTTGGCCAAGTAGTCAGCAATAACACTTCCCTTTATCGCCTTTTGTGTCACATAGGCGATGTCATATTCAGATAATAATACCTACCATTTAGCAATTATTCTTGTGAGTACAGGCTTCTTGAAATTATACTTGATATGGTCCATTTTCGATATCAACCAAGTGGTGTGACTCAACATGTACTGTCTTAGCCGGCAAGAGGCCCAAACTAAAGCGCAATAAGTCCGTTCTAACAAGGAGTATTTTATCTCGCAGGCTGTGAATTTCTTGCTAAGGTAGTATATGGTATGTTCCTTTCTTCCACTGTCATCATGTTGCCCCAAGACGCAACCCATTGATTCGTCAAGTACAATGAGGTATAGAATCAAGGGTCACCCTGAAACTGGAGGCATTAGTACCGAAGGTTCTGTCAAGTATTGCTTTATCTTTTCAAATGCTAACTGACAGTCATCGTTCCACTTCACCGCGTGATTCTTTCTTAGAAGCTTGAATATAGGTTCACATGTGGAAGTTAGTTGGAAAATGAACCTAGAGATGTAATTCAATCTTCCCAAGAATCCCCTGACTTCCTTTTCTGTTCACCTTTTCTGGATCCACCTCGATACCCTTTTGGCTGACTATGAAACCCAAGACTCGACATGATTTCACTCCAAAGCTACTCTTGGTTAGATTCAACTTAAGTTGATACTTTCATAGTCTCTCAAACAGACGCCTCAAGTTACTTACACGTTCTCCTTCTGTCTTGGATTTACAGATAATGTCATCCATGTAGACCTTTATCTCCTTGTGTATCATGTCATGGAAAAGAGTAACCATGGCTCTTTGATATGTAGCCATGGCATTCTTTAATCCAAACGGCATGACTTGGTAGCAAAAGGTACCCATGGGGTAATAAACGTGGTCTTGTTTACGTCTTTTGGCTCCATTTTGATCTGATGATACCCTGAATACCCATCCATGAACGAGAAAAGGGCATGGTCGACGGTGCTATCAACCAAAACATCTATATGTGGCACCGGAAAATCATCCTTTGGGCTAGCTTTGTTTAGATCCCTGTAGTCAACACATATTCTCAACTTTCCTCCCTTCTTTGGTACAGCTACCATGTTGGCTACCCAATCTGGATATTCAGCAACTTTAACGAACCCAGCGGTCAACCATTTTTCTACCTCTTCTTTGACCCTTAATTTAAGGAGATCTCTGGCTTGATTCTTTGCAACTTCTGCTTTACCGGCTTAGATTTTTGCATTTTTAGTAGTTTGTGCTCTACTATACTTCGATCTAGCCCTGGCATTTCTACATACGACCATGAAAAGACGTCCTTGAATTCATGTAGAAGTCAAACTAGGTATTCTCACTCCTTACCATCCATTATGGTGCCCACCCTCACCTCTTTCTTGTCTTCCTCATATCTTAGGTGGACAAGCTCGACAGGCTGTTGGTGTGGTTGAATCTCTCTAGCTTCTTGTTCTACCAATCTGAGCAGTTCGGGGGAGGCCTCCCATTCATCATCATCACTGTTGTTTTCTACTTGGTGAACCGGTTGGTCAGGGCTAGGCGAGGGCGCACTAGCATGGCCCTTAGTTTCAGAGTCGCTATCGGATCTGCAATATGGGGATGACTAGGTCAGATCCCCATGGATTTGGTTTTTTATTTTATTTATTTTTGTTTTTTGTCTTACTCTGATCTTTTAACATGTAATAAAAGAACAAAAAATGCAAAAGAGACACATGAATCTGATCGAAAAGATTGATCTTTATTGATAGAAATAATAAAACAAATGAGTACTTGTAAACGAAAAGAACATAAAATGAAAAATGTCTAATAGCCTTGGACATGGCTAATAAAAAAAACTACATAAAATTATTACTTCGACTCTAACGTAATCGATGCATATGGCTCTTCATGCTAGTTCCTTAAGCAGGTACCAGGGGGACACAAGTACACGAACTCCGATTCTTCTTCCCTTCCTTCTTCCTCCACGATGGCCACCATACTAGAGGGTCTGGTACCGCCACTCACAAAGCATTGACTGATGTGTGGTATTGGAATCCTTACCATGTTCCCAGATCCAAACTCCCCCAGCCGAGCCAGATGCTCACCCTTTCTTGCTTCTATGATTCGGAGCCTGTCCTCCTTGGTAGGTCTATACCCCAAGCCATATATGCCTTTATTAGCCTTCAGTATAATGATCTCCTTACTACCTTGACCATACTTTCCCAATACACTCCCAGGTTGATAGCCTCCACGGATCATCATTTTTGCCATCCTGAGAGAAACATTTGATGGATATGGTTTTATTAACGGTGCCCATTCTATCATAACTGTAGTGTTTGCAATTTCAAGGCCTTGGAAAGATGTTTCCAATGCCTCCTCGATTACTTCTATGTATCGAGTATCAAATGGCTGGGACACCATGACATCTTCTTCTCCTGAAACTATTATCAGCATTCCATCTACTATGAATTTCACTTTTTGATGCAAGGTGGAGGGTATTGCCCCTGAAGAATGAATCCAAGGATGTCCCAACAAGAAGCTATATGTTGGATTAATGTTCATCACATGAAACAATATATTGAATGTCTAGGGCCTTATCTTGATTGGCAAATCCATTTCTCCCATCACTTCTCTACGAGATCCATCAAAAACCCTTGACAATCATAGAGCTAGCTTTCAAGTATGAAGTATCAACTGGCAATCTGGAGAAAGTTCTCTTCGTCATAACGTTCAGAGACGACCCATTGTCCAGGAGGACTTTTCCAATCACACAATCATTGCACATAACTGAAATATGCAGGGGGCGAACATGACCGGTACCTTCAGCGGGTATTTCTTCATCACGAAAAGATATGTAGTTATCTGCCACTATTTTATTGACTATCCCACCTAACTTGTCATTCATGTGAGCCTCAGAGCTCATTATTAAGGACAATAGGGATATCCTTGCTGGAGTTTTATTCAGCTGATCCACTACTCTGTACTCACTTTGCATGATAAATTTGAGGAACTCACATGCTTCGTCGTTCGATACCCCTTCAGGTAAGGCCACTTCGATATCTTCTTCTATGTGCTCTAGAACTTTTTCTTTGCCTTTGACTGTCCCAGACGTACCCTTCTCTAGCTCTGGCGGAACATAGATGCTCTCAGTCCTTGTAATTCTACTATTTCCTGCTATGTTTGTAACCATAGAAGGACTCATAGTCGGCTCCTCTTTGTAGATCCAAGGAATTGCTTTGTCAGATTCATAAGGAAACGGGATTCCTTCACTTGTTATTACAGGCTCCATCTGCCGAATGAACGACTCTCATTGACGTTGAGAAAAATATGTTTGAACACCCCTAGGTGGATTTATAATGGGTTCATACATGCGTATGAATACGGGTGTCTCTTCTTGGCCCTTCTTTATGACATTTATCTCGGGACATGGAGGACTTCCCCCTATGGCAATCAATTTCAAATCTATCATTTTCTAAAGCAGTGACTTGAAATCCTGACAGTCTTCCAAGCTATGGCCCACACATCCGTGCATCTCGCAACTTTTCGTCTCATTACGGTGTATCTCAGGTGTAATAACTTCAACCAAACCTTGCCTATACATTTCCTGAAAGATGAACCCCATGGGCATCTTCATATCCTCAACTTTGTCGATGACTGCAACCTCATCCCTTGCCTCTATAGCATTTACTTCCTGATTCTCATGGTTGGGTAGAGGATTTCCTATGATGTTGGGTCTGGTTTCTCTGAAATCAATTCGCTTGACATTGATGAGATCTTGAACCTTGAATTTAAAGGCCCTACAGTCTTCCACTAGATGCCCCGGTGCTCCAGAATGATAAGCACAAGTGACGTTTTCATTATACCATGGCCCAGGATTTTCAGGGATTCTTCCTGGTACTGGTATGATCATCCCTTGTCGTTGAAGATAGGCAAACAGGTCTGTGTATGTCATCGAAATCCAGTCAAACACAAGTGCTCTCATTTCTTGTTGGTAGTAGTTATTATTTCTTGGTTGTTGTGTATAGCCTTGTCTTGGCTGGTAGGCATTATTATTTTGGTTTGGTGGGTTATGGATTGGTGTTTGGTTTTGTGTTGGGTTGTGATTTTGTGCAAACCGAGAGGGCGCACGATAATTATTTTGGTTATTGTTTCGGGATTGGAACCTCTTTGGTTCCGCAGCAATGAAATGGGATTCTGCGTCTTTCTTCTTCATGAAGGCAGACTTCTTTACGGAACCTGAACCTTCTTCAGCAGTCTTTCCACTCTTGATTCCACCTTCCAACTTTTCTCCTACTTTAATAAGAGCATTAAAGTTGGTCGTCACGTTTCCTATGAGTCGCTCATAATAGGGGCTTTGCAGGGTATCTATGAAGATCGACAATTGTTCCTCTTCATCCAACCGCGGGAGGACCTGGGACGCTAATGCTCGCCACCTCTGAACATATTCCCTTAGACTTTCTGATGGTTTCTTAGCCATATTTTGTAACTGAGTCCTGTCTGGTGCAGCGTCTTCATTGAATTTGTACTGTTTGACGAAGGCATTTGACAGGTCCAAAAATGTTCTGATCTGGGTTTTCTCTAGCCGGATGTGACCGCTCATAGCATCCCCAACCAAACTATCTTGAAAGTAGTGGATCAAGAGCTTATCATTCTCATGATACGCTGACATCTTCCTAGCGTACATGTGCAGATGACTTTTGGGGCAAGTTGTCCCGTTATACTTTTCGAATTCTGGCACCTTGAACTTGGATGGAAGTACCACATCGGGCACTAAACACATTTTAAAAGCATTCTTCAGATCTGGACAACTGGCTCCTTCAATAGCCTTCAATCTCTCTTCAATTGAGCTTAATTTCTCCGCCTCTTTCTCTGTGTGTGGTGCATTACCTCATAGTGAAGCTCTTTGGGAATCATCTAGTGGAGCTTTCTGTTTTGTGTTGGTGTCCTGTCTGTCTTGAGGTTGGCTAGTATCGGCCCCTTGGTTGGGATTTCCAGAACTTGGATGAGATCGTGGTCCGCCTACTGCCTTCTTTTCTTTCTCGCTTTGGAGGGCCTTCAGGATATGAAACATCTCCACCATCTGTTCTTTCATAGTAGCCAATTCAGTTACGGTGTCCACGTTGGAGTCTGTAGATTCAGCCATCTTTCGAGCTCAGAGTCGTGTGTTATAGGGGTGTTGGTAAGCAATGCTGACCTAAAAAAAATGAATGCGAGTTGTTTTTCAAAAGAATGATTTGTAATAAATTGTAAAGTGTATGAGACCATTTAGATTAAGGTGTAGTTGATGAAGTCTTTAGAGTGAATAAGTTTTTTTTTTCAGTTCAGGATTGCCTCTTTAATTCTAGCAGCATAAAGTCCATTGTAAAGTAAAAAAAAAACCCGTATACTAATAACTAAGGAGCGTAGTCTCTTAGCTCATCTACGGTTGACAACAGTCTTTAGAATATTGGAAGACCAAGTTTGTGTCTTTTGAATGGTTCGAAATCTTTTTAAATTCTTCTTCTTTTGCCTTTTTCTATCAATTACTTTTGTGAGTTTAAGTTGGCTGAGAAAGAACATTGCGGAAAAAAAAGATACCATTTATTAATATAAATCGAAATGTTACTGAAGGAAGGGGAATCACATACATCGATTTCCTCCATTCCCTGCTTTATTCCTAACAATAAAAAACTAATAGTAATAAATGAGAAAGAAGAAAAAGAAATAAACTACATAGACTAACTAGAATCCACCATTGCATTCTATCCTCCAACACCTGAGCTCATTGGCAACCCGAGTGCAGCTATCGAAAAGGGCCCTCATCTTTGTGTCCGGGTACATGTGAAATTCCTATTGGACCTCTTCGAATGTTACCAACCAACCATCAGTGAAGTTCCCAAATCCCTCAATGATATTGTGACAATTTTCTTTCCATTGTCCCTTTCCCCCCTCGCATTCTTCAAAACTATCCCGCCAATTGTATTCCCACATTTCATGATTTTCTTGTAAAAAATCGCATGATTCCTTCAACCCTGTCAATTGATCCATCAGTTGGGCTTCCTGGGCGAGGGCTTCTTCTTGCATCTGCTCTAATGACTTTTTATAGTCATCCTCATTCGTGTGGGACTGATCCAAGGCCTTCTGATAATATCTAATAATGATTGTGGCCTGCTCCAATTCTGCTCTAGTTACCCACTCTGCCTTCGTTTTAATCCTCAAGGCTTGTCCCCTAGCTTCAAGTCTCTCCCTCAGATCTATTATTTCCTCTTCCATTGCCCGGTTCTGCCTCATTAGGGCGACTTTACCCGACCTCGGGCACATGTTGGCATAGTCTCTTTTCAGGCTCCTGATCTCTTCCCTGAGTGTAGAAGCAATATTGTCCGACTTTTCGAGTGATATGTCTTTCATCTCGTTCTGATCCCTGGACTCTTCAAGTCAGGCTTCTAGCAATTTGACATTTGCCTTGAGTACAACTTCCTCTGGAGTGGGGCCTCCCTTGACTTGCGGCATGACTAGCAAAGGTGTGTTAACGCCATTCATCCTCTCAGCCCTCCAAGATCTATACTCATCAGAATAGAAGGTTATGTGTTCACCCAACTCTTTTTGCCCACAGATGGATGTCTTTAAGGGCTTTTCTTATGGATTGGACTACCTTTGAAGATGGCCCCTCATCTTTGTACCAGAAATAAATGCTCTCGAGTTGTTTATCAGATACAGGAGTAACCCCCCATTTCAATTGGCCAAGGACCAAAGCAGGTGTAAAGGAGATACACCCTCTAGGCCCCATCAATAGTAGATTATGGAACTCGCCACACGAATACATGAGTTGTTGATGTCGGTCGTAGAGGCAACATTTCTCAGCGAAATTCCTTGGAGTAACCTCTTCAAATAACTCCCTCCATTTGATAAGCGGCATATCCTCGACATAAGTATTGAGAAACCTTCTTAACGGAAAGCGGGACCCTAATCCATATTTGTGATGTTTGAACCGAGTTAGGATCCAAACTTGCAAGAGTTGGATGTAAAATCGAATTCGGACCTTGCTAACATTCCTCTAAAGACCTTCTTGATATCTTTGGAATGATAGGAATGTCTCCGCCAGGATAGCAGCCGTAGGGTTGATCTTGAAACGAACGAATTTGCTGAACACGTCCATAGCGGGTTGATCCACCATATCATCAATGAACGAAAATAGGACTAGCCCATATATGGCTAAAGCGAATGCAGGTTGAAATAAGGTCCAATTCCTTTCTTCGACCATTTTAGAGATATGATTTCTTAGGAAATGCCACTTCAGCCCGTTTACCCCTCCTTGCTTGGTGAAGTCTGAAGCTTGTGGACGAACACCGGGAAGATCTCCTGCGCCACCTTCATTAGCAACTTGCCCCCTTGTGAACTGATAGAGCATCAGCCTACCATCCATTGGAAAATCCAGAAGAGCCTCGTACTCTTCAATGGTTGGAGCAGCAACAAGGTTAGGAAATTCAAATACCCGAAGCGTGGGATTCCAGAATTGAATCATAACTTGCATAATCTCCAGGTTTTGAGGACGAACTTGGACCAACACTAGGTCTAATAATTCTCCATAGCTATCTCTGAATTGTTTTTTTACATCATCTGGCATTGTTGGAATTTGCTCGGCCAAGAAACTCACATTAGTCATTGATAGGTCCAATTTTGTTGATCTTTTAGGTACCGATATGCTGCTAGAATTATTTGTGGTTGTCATTTTTTAAAAAAAATTGGGGAAAAAAAAAATTGGGGAAATTACCTCTCTTTTAATGCAAATGCACCTATTACATAAAAACACAAAATCATTAAAATGCTGATGTATAAAATATGATTGACACATGAAATATGATTGATGAAATATGATTAATGAAATATCGTTGATGAAATATTGTTGATGAAATGTGGTTGATGAATGAATGCTTGTGAATTCTTTTTCGGGATGCACGACCCCCTTTTGAGATATTTTAGTCTTAATTATGATTAATAAGTTAAAATATATAGTTTTTTGTTTTGAAAGAAAATAGAAAGAATATGTTGTTTAGGTTAACTTTGGGCAATGAATGGATGCCTTATTTTTTTTTTAAGTTAAGGGTATGATGATATATAAAATTCTTTTTTATAGTGTGAGGATAAGGAAAAAAATAATATAAATCCAATAACGTAAAGATGTGTGAAAAAAAAAAAGATTAAAACAAAAAGGACACAATCATTTATCACTATGTTACAATACACATGTTTATAAATCACAAATCCATACAAGCACAATATCCTAAAGTATGATTCTAACACACAGTGGACGCTCTTAGGCAAGTTCTAGACTCCTTATAAGGTGCTCATATTGCATCTCTCTCCAAAGAGAAACTCAAATATTATAATGTTAGAAACAAGAGACCAGCTCGAGCGGCTAACTCATCGAGCGGATAACTCATAATAAGAGCTGACAATATGAGTGGTCCACATCACCAACACTTAGAAGCGGCAAAAACCACGACCAGTGAGGCTAATGTCCTTTCTATCCAAAAAAAAGTATCACTAATACCCTGGTGTAGGACATATGTGTGTGCCTAAAATATGTGTGCATTACATCATATAGCACAGAACGATACAAACAATGATTCATCACATGCAATTACGCAATTTATACAATTAATTATTTCAGTGTTCAACATATAAATACATACAACTAATAGTTAATAACGCATAATTAATATTCATACATATAACTAAAACTAATCATGTAATTCATATTTATAACCCATAACTATTAGTTAAGCATGAAATTATCATATTTCTATATACAATTGACATGCAATTTTCATTTTTTATATACAATTAAAATAAATCATACAACTCATATTTAATAATTAAACATACACTTTTCTTATTTATATATGCAATTAACATTAAACATATAACTCCTATTTATGCATAAGATTAATAATTAAGCATGTAATTTTTGTTGACCTGCCATTGGTAATTAAACATTTGTGCAATTTTTATTGGACTACAATTATAATTAAACGTGAAATTTTTAATGACGTACAACTATAATTAAATATGCAATATTATTAAACATAAATTTTATTAGCATACAATTATAATTAAACATGTAATTTTTATTTTTATAACACATAACTAACAATTAAGCATGCAACTTTTATATTTATACATATAATTAATAATTAAGCATGCGATATTATTGAAAATTAACTAATAAAAATAAATAAATAATAATAATAATGGTAAATAAACAATAATAATAATGGTAAATAAACAGTCACATATTTTATTTATTCTGGGCCGGACTCTCTCAAAAAATTCCCAGCAGAGTCGCCAGCTGTCGCGCCCCGATTTTCTGTTGCACGACTTCTTTAGAGTCGCCACTATATTTTATAGTTAAAAATGTAGAAAAATCTTTTACACTCAATTACCTTGGGCTTTTGGATTTTTGATATCCAGGTTCGGGAGTCAGTTACAAGGTAGGGAAGGTATTAACACCCTACCCGCCCGCCTTAAGCGGTACCCTTCATTAAAATGTATGACTTTATTGCTATTATTATTATTATTATTATTATTATTATTATTATTATTATTATTATTATTATTATTATTATTATTATTATTATTATTATTATTATTATTATTATTATTATATTGAATTATTTGATTAATTAACTAATTATTATGTATAAGAAAATTATTTATTTTTATTATTGAGTCTGACAATATTGACGTTGGTCCTACGTACTCCTATTAAGGGGATCAATGCTTACATAGTTCTTTTATGTAGAAAATGGTTTATTGGTTGAGTGTATTTTAATTAAAGAAAATATATTTTTAGTCAAAAACATACATTTTGCAAGTTTTGTTTATTATCGAAAATAAAGATTTTATGTGGTTATTTAAAAATAGAATAAATTGATTTTGAGATTTAATCGATTGAAAAGAAGTGGCATAGCGTGACCATTCGAAGATGATTTGAGAAAAAAGAAGCCCCCAGGATGACCTTCTCTCCATCTTTTATTAAATCTCAAAATTAATTTACTCTTTTTTTAACTATTATATTATTTTTATTGTTTTATGCCAAGAAACATAATGCATGTCAAAATTTTATTAATCATAATAAAAATAATCTTCATAAATTGTCAATTGGTAGGTACATGAAAGTATTTTTAGTTTTGCTAATTTTGACCATATTAGGATAAACTTATCAAATACATTTTTTTAATAATTATTCCTTTAATCAATTCAGTTTATTAATTAGTAATAGTATTTGATGATATAAAGTAAACTATTTACAAAAATAATAAAGTTTGATACCATTATAATAACCACTTAATCAAAATAACATATACTTTCTTCACATTTAATGCTTATTCCAGAAAAAGAAATAAAAATAATTACACCGTTATTTAATTTTTATGCAATATTCTTTACTCAAAACAAAAAAAAAATCATATATTTCTTATACATGGTTAGAAACTTGTTAAATTAAAGTTAAATGAGTAAATAATAAAAGGGATTAAAATTAAGTTGATTAATAATAAAACAGATTAAAATTAAATGTCTTAAATGCATACATAAATATTAACAACATCAGTAATAAAAGGGTCGATTAACACCAATTAGATGCAAACCTGATTGCAAAAAAGGCACGCATGGCAGGCTGTGATTGGGAGGCGTTGGAGGTTGGGAAACGCCTTGACACGTGTCAGGATGCGCTTGGCAGAGGGGAATGGTTGCATGAAGCGCAGGTAGGCTTGCCTGTATGCGATCCCGTGTTCCTGCAGGGGGCTGGATCAGGTGTGGCGGGTTGTAGTGTACCCGTGACACATTTCGACCTCTGATTGGTCAATCCGTGGTCAATGCTGATGGAAAATCTGATCCTCTAATTGCACGGTCATGCTTGTGTGAGTGAGCGAGTGCATTGAGCTAGTGTAATCTTGGCTGCACTGGATCACCTTGTGTTGGATGTCTTCTTCTCTCACGTAAACTCTAGCTTTTTTTTGGCAATGTTTATGTTTTCTCTCTAAAATAGCTTTTGGAACCAGCAAAATAAATAACCAAGGAATCTTAACCTACCATCTAGCCTCTATTTATAATTAATAAGTTTAACCTAACCTACTCCAACAGATAAAGGAATCCACTAACTCCATATCCCTTGATAATAAGCATTTACCAAGTCTTATTTGACTTGGTTTTTTACTTTTAACTAAAAAAATTAGTTTATTATATTATATTACTTATTTTTTCATATATGAATTTCTTTAAAAATAAATAAAAAAATGCCCTTGGTTATGCTTAATTTATCTTAAAATTATCTTTCCAAAAATTAAAATAATAACCAATTTTTATTGATTATTTGGAATTCAAAAATGGATATTTATGATATGTCATCTTTTATTTATCATAAATTCGAATTAAATTATAAAATAAATGGAAAAGTAATTATCTTTTTATTTTATTTTTTGTTTATAATGAAATTCGAAAAAGTAAAATAAATTTTATTTTTATCCCATTTTCTTAAAAAAAACGATTGTGGGCTTTTCAGGGTCCACTTTAATTTAATTCTTTTTAGTTACTTTTTATTATTTTGAATTTTTGGTTAACACAATTACTTAGATATAGGAACCTTATCGATATAAAAATAGCATTATCATTTGTTATATTTTCATTTAGTCCAAACACTTAAATTTTGGGACCTTATCAACCTAAATTTAAAATTATTACTCATTATATTTCTCTCATACATGATTGTAACTATTATTTATTAACCGAAATGAAAAAATATTTTATTATTTTCAATTTAAACATTCTGGGTTTTTTTATGGGTCGGACAAAATTTGATTGTTCACAGGTATGTGCAGTAGGAGAGTATTGCAACATGGTACACATCTGTTGTCCCACACTTTGTGTCACTCCATGTCTCATAGGCATGTGATTGGTCAAAAAAAAATATTTAAGTTAAATTTAATTATTAAATATTTTTCTAACTAATAATAAGTTCATGATACATGGAGTGGCACAAAGTATGTGACAGCAGATGTGATCCCATTGCAACAAGAGTAATTTTGGGGCAGAGAGATCTCCCTTTAAGCTTAAGCGACATATTTCTATTACCTATAACACCTGATGCATTATTTCATCCCTCGACTTGAATACTATGGTTTATATCTTCCTCAATTTCCTATTTATGTTGTCTATTGACTAAAGATACTTAAATGTAGTAACATGTGGTATGATAGAATTTCCAATATTGACCTTTATATTAAGGTTTTTCTACCTATTGTTAAACTTATACCTTATATACTCTATGTTTGACTTATACAAAAGTCCTGTGTTTTTAAAGTTTATCTCAACATTTTTAGCTTCCCATTTAATTCCTTCCCTAATTCTCCAACTAGGATAATATTATCCAGAAAAGGTATGTATTATAGCATCAATTGATATGTTCCATAAGAATATTCAAGACTAATGTAAATAAGTAGGTATTGAATATTGAGTTGTCCTATAACACTAAGGAAATGTTTTGTTTTGAACACAATACCACAACTGTTCCACGTGGTTTTTTATTCTAGAAAGTGCAGTAGTGTTGAGTGGTAAATCTTGTTAGTTGGCTTACTTTAAGTTTTTATTATTTTATCTTCGATTAAATTAATAAAGGATCCATTTCTTTATATGATTAAGCAGATTGATTTTATTTGTGAGAGTAGAGTTGTGGTGGAATATCTACCTCTTCCTCTATTTTGCGGAGGAAAAATGATGAATAGGACTAATGATTTTTCTCCTCCCAATTTTGTTGTATGTTGGACTTGAAACAAGCTTCAAAAATTACCAACTTGGATATAGAGCAGACAATTGGAGTAGCTATCACATTATAGACCCAGATGCTCATATTTTGAATCTCAAGCATTAGACTCAGTTTATTTAAAGTTTAAACGTACAAGTGTAAAAGAAATAAAATAGCATATTGAATACAATGATTTAACCATGTCAAAATAATTAAGTAATGAATTATTAATCCTATAACATGAAAGTAGGAGATCAATGCGTTCACACGAGTAATAATATGTATCGCATGAATTTAATTAAATAGTAATTACATAACTTGTTAAATGAAATGTTATTGAGGAATACATACTAAAACATGTTTTGTAGTAATCCATTGCTAATGTATAGATGGTCGTACAATGATTTGGTAATGAACCTGAAATGTTAAAAAAAAGAAACGTGTTAGGAAAAGTTGAATGAATTTAGATGGAAAATAACATGATGTTTTTTAATAGGAGAATGTGATTAAAGATTAACTCATAAACATTGCTTTATATATATTTGATTGTTAATGTAAAACTGTCGTAAATTGATATGATACTGAATCTGTTATTTTTTTAAAAATGTAATAGTTAGAAAAAATATTTCAAATATAATGTAAAATAAGTTTTAGAATAAATGTTAAAGATTTTGGAAAACTTTATATAAACGACATTAGTCGTTGTCTTCAACGGTTTACTATCCTTGTCATGTATCAATATCTTCAATCTTTTTTGCTCTGTACTCTTGAAACAACTACATATAACTGACCATGACTGAATACTGGTCTAGGTAAATACAAATTCACACTCTCTAGGGATTGACCTTGCGAATTATTCATTGTCATAGCTTATGAAACAATTATTGGGAACTGTCTTCTAATAAGCATGAAAGACCATAGAGATTGGAATGGTGACATTGATAACCTAGGAATGTAAGTGATATTTCCAATGTTTTTTTCAGACATTATCTTTGTTTCAAGTACATTATTAGCCATCTTCATAACCACCACCTTGTACCGTTACATAACCCTTCAGACTGATCTAAATTCCTTAATAACGTAATCAGAGTGCTTACTTTCATATTGATCTTATGATTTAGAAGGCCTGATGTTGAAAGTAGATTTAGAAATTCAGGAGTTAATATGTTGAATGTTTCATTGTCATTAGCATCAGACATATCAACTTCATCTGAACTCAAGTATTCTTTTTCATCGCCTCTAAGTATACATTAGAATAGTTATTAACCTAAATATTATAAATTTAATACATTTAACATCATGTGTATGTTAAATAAAATTTAATACTTTACCTGAAATTTTCATCATAACATATTCATTGATTTGATCAACAATCTCAATTGTTGATGCAATTATTGTTTTATATTGAAGAAATTGTCCATCCTTGTAATGTTCTTGTAAGTTTGGGTAGGTGCTAAAGACTATCGCATCAATTAGATTATCATAATCTACCATTAGAAGTTCCTCTGGGATATCAATTTCAACACAATCATCATTAGGTTTAGATAATTTATCATTTCCCATCTTTAGTATCCACTCAGAGAATTGCTTGATATCTGATTCATTGGCATGATTTTGTAAACGCATGTTCTTTGTAAGGGTTAAAACTGTACATTGATGCCAAAGATAAGATGCATTAATTGTTGCATGCACAATATCTGAACGACAACATCTTGGAACCACTGGTAATATTTGTCTAAAACCACCTCCAAATACTACAACCCTTCCTCCAAACAAAGTTGAGCCATTTGTTGTTCTCATGATGACACAAAGACTTTTATCAAGTGCTTCGAAGCAAAACTTATGTCCATTGGAGCTTCATCCCATATAATTAACTTGATTTGTTTTAATAATTCTGCAAGTTCGGTCCCTTGATGAATGTTGCAAATAGAGTTGTCAAAAGTTGGTAATGGAATTTTGAATTTAGAATGTGATGTCCTACCCCAGGTAATAGTAAAGAAGCTATACCACTTGAAGCCATAATCAATAGAATATGCTTCTAAGATATCAATGCATATGTTAGAGTATGCCACATGTGCGTTTTTCTAGTTCCTCCATAACCATACAGAAAAAACATGCGACCTTAATGACGGTTAACAACTTGCATTATAGTCTTGAATATTTTATAATGACGGTTATCATCTTATTATTAGAAATAGATTTATTAGGAGTAACATTAAATAAAGAATTTTGTAAGAAATTGGAAGTACATTTTAAAGAGTTGAAAAGAGTATGGAAGTTTCTCTTTAATTCATCTGTATCATAATTAAGCTCTTGATATATTAGTCTATTGTCTAATTGACTTGTTATGTACCCATTTGGATATGGTATTGAAGGATAGTCTTTCAAACTCCTTCGATTTCTTTCAAGTAGTTTTTCAATCTCCAATATAGTTAGATTTTGTAGTTTTTCATCCGTAAGCACCAACCCTATAAGTTATAAAATGTGTTATATAATATAAGATATTTAAATAAAACAAAGTTTTAATAATACAACGTAATATAATTGTTGAATACCTTGATTATTGGAGATATTTCTTTGATTGTAAAAAATTCCATCAGATAATCATTGCCACGTGTTCTCCCAAACATGATTTGGCCTATTCATTGATGTGGATAAAAGCATTGTGACAAATAATTTCCTTAAGTAGAAACCAGAACCCCAATCCTTTGTTTCTCTTACAGCTTCAATATATTCTCTATCATCCTTAAGTAAGCCACAAGCAAAGCATGCATCCCAGAATGTTTCATATCGAATATTTGAAACTGTTCTAATACCTTCATAACATGTTGGTCCTTTAACAACTGTCAACATCATCCTAAGATAGTACAACTCACTGGTGCATGGAGAAACCTAAATTAATCTTCTAATTGTATAACTTGATTTTCTTGGCTTCCAAGACCTAGTTTTCTTCACATAAACAAATTTTGACACATATTGAGCATGACCCAAAGTTCTACCTTCTGGATATTTTTTATTAGCTTCGATCCAGGATGTAAACATAGATTCTGATACAGCTAATCTTGAAAGAATATTGTCAATATCCTCGTGATCATTAAAGTAAACAGGTTGTTCTCCTGGACGATGAAAGTATAATCGTTCAACGACAGGTTGTCTCCCATGAATTGGAAATTCAAAAATTCTCCAACATGCTTCTGATGGTGATACATATCTACAATCAAGATATTGTTTAACCTCATCAATGTTACCGAGAGCCTGCGATGCACCATCATCTGTTGGTTCAATAACATAAGTGATTCTATCATACCCTTTGTTTATATATTTGAATAAGTACTTAACTGAGGTACTTTGGTTACACCACACCATATTAATGTGAGCTTGGTACTTAATTAATAGTTGCGGGTTATAAGAGACAACATAGCGATTGTCAAGAGAGATACCAGTTTTTTGAACAATGTTTCCATTATCTCTTCTCATATAAATATGATATCTTTCTTCATCAATAATTGTAGACTGTTGAAATTTTTTTGGAAAATATCGAGAACAGTTACCATCTTTCATACATGGAGATGATATATTGCAAGAACCGCATGGACCATGAATCATATGTGACCTCACCAAATTGTACTATTCAGGATCATCATTCTGATTTGGAATCTCAACATAGATAATTCTATCAATGTCATTTGGAGAAGGATATTTGCTAGAAGGATTTAAAAAAATAAGCAAGTGCACATGTGGTAGACATTTCTTCTGAAATTCAATGGTGTACATATCTGAAACATTAAATGATAAAGGAATAATTAGTATCCAAAATTACTTATATAGTAACATATATGAGATGAAGGTAAATATATTGTCAAGTATATACTTACACGCAATTACTTTACCCAACACATGCCTTTTCTTTATATTTTGAAGCAACTGTTCAAACTTCATTTTGAACGCTCTTGAGATTATATCTGGTCTATCATGCAGCTTCAAACCCAAAGGATTAAGGAATCTAACAATTTCAGACCAATTTGGATTGCATGTCATTGTTAGAAACAAATCAGGAAATCCCAATGAACTACAAATGGCTATCCCATCAAAGTATAATTGACTCATGTACCTACGACTACCAACAAAGGTTGAAGGTAATATGACTCTTTTTCCAATATTTGATCCTTCATTTTGGTCATTTGTTTGAGACTGATTCAAATTTCTATATTTATCAACCCTTAGCTTTGACTGATTTCTTTTGATAAAAGATAGTCGATCAGACTCCACCATAGTATAAGCGTCAACTAAAAATTGATGAAATAGTCTTCTTGACCTCAACAAAGTTTGAGCCTCATTCTTCCTTGTTTGAAATCTAAAGGATATACATTCTCTCACTGTTAGACGATTTCGTTTCCTATTTTCAGAATCAGATCTGGCTTTGTGACAAACATCATGTCTGGAACCATCCTCCCCAAATGGAAACAAAAATGGATATTGAAAAGCTAAATAGCTTGCATGTAATTCATCATTTCTCTTTAAATGATCAATTTGTGTCTCCATAATTATATCTCTTTTTGATGTTGAATCAATATCTCCAACTATTAAATTAACCATTTCAGAAACTGTTGGTAAGTTATTCACTCTACCATCAGAACTCCTTTTGGAAATTAGCTTCAATTTCAAATTAGGAATTACACCATGTTTTAATTTTTCCCTTGCCATTCTGAAGGACTTTGTAAGGACATTATTTTCATCAAACATTTGTGATAATTGGCAAATTACTTGGGAATCAACCTTGTTGTTCCTATATTCATCAATTGAACAACATATCAATAATATTTCACAAAATGTAAAAAAATATGACATTATTATCCATAGTAATATAATTATTTACCTTATTCCTTCCATTGTGTATTGAATTTCATGTTCTATATCATAAATATAAAGTTGCGCAAACTTTGGGTATTGTCCAGACATCGACAACATACTACCAATATGATGACATGTTTTCCTTGTATCCTAATAGTTTGAGGACCTCTACCATTATTGATAAATCTATCAAAATTTGCACCAGTAGATGTGAAGGCAAACATCATGTTGTATAGTCGAATATTGTTTTGAAAATTTAGACTATTACGGGAGTACAAATCAAAAAGAAGATGTTGAATGATTGGAGGAGGTGTTTTCAATAAGAATATTTGTACTTTACCATCACCACATCAAAGTTCATATTTGGGTGTTGTAGTGTTTCTATGTTTACGCTTTCGCTCTCCATACCACATGCATGCTCCACAATGATCACATTCAATAACAAGATCACCAATATCAAATTAACATAAACAAACAATTTTAATGTTAGTGGCTATTTTTGTGTACTATAAATTAAAATTTATAATGTATAGTAAATAACCTTGATGATTTTGAAACATTGACGTCGTTTGGGAATTATGGAATTGATCTTCATATTCCGAAGAGTATTCAATATTAACATCGTATAAATATAAAGAATATAAGATATTATTGTTAAAGAGAATAATTAAATTAACTTATTAAATGACTATTAATAAACTAAAAAATTGGATCAATACCTTCTATGTCAATTTCAAAATTGACATCATATTCGTTTGTATGATCATTGAATTGGTGACTATAACTATCCATTGGTGAAAAAGGAACCATATTTTCTTTTGTTGTTGCATTGTTGTTTAAGTTTTGAACATCTAACATTTTGCCATATATATTCATAAGATTTATGCCAATAGATTATTGATTGATAATTCTTTTTTTCCTAGTCTGGTCATGGCTTTATGATGGTTGGGTATGTGATGTCGAAGTTGAACAACCATTGATGTTGAATAAACCATAACTCTATTTCAAGTTGGCAGAATTTAAATCTATACGTGAAAGTGGAGTTCTACTTATTTGCATATGTGTAGAATTTTTTTGTTGGGATTGCACCGTTGAACGTGGTTGTTGTTTTGTTCTTGAATAATTTAAACCATTATCCTTCAAACCAGACTTTCTTTTATTTCTTGCTATTGAAGAACATATGTTTGGATTATTTTTATCCATTTGATATCAACAAAAATAGATATGCATTCTGAAAATCAAGTCATGTTTTATGCACAATATATACATCAAAGTGTAAGATTGGTGTATAACTTAAATAATTAAACAATAATCCAAACAGTAATAATCGGACAAACATTTTATGGTTGTTTCGGGTGGAATACATTTCCCTTAATATTTAGTGCTAACTTTGATTTCACTTTTTTTAGTTCACTTTACCAATTATTGGAGTATTTGAGTACAGAAATGTTAGCTTCCTATTTAGAAGATTACCTAGCCATAAAATTTGAAAGTCTCTTCTACTCAAAAGGGCAATTTTATTTATTGCTACAGATTTGGATATGGTTACAAAAACTGGTCTTACTTAGTAATTATATTATACAAAGTAGAGATGGAAAAACGGTCCGCCCGGTCCGCTTATCCCGCGCCAGCAAATGCCCGCAAATATTTAAGCGGGCGTGGACATGCCCGCATTAGTTAACGGACAAAATTCAATGCCCTGCCCATTATAAAATAGGCTAATGGGCTTGCGAGCGGCCCGCGGGCATTGTGGAATAATTAAAAAAGAAAATAATTCATATAATAAATGAAATGAAATTAAATAAAGTAGTTGAAGATAAAAAATTAACAAATTTTTTGATATTTTATATGAAGTTTAACAAATCATATTAGATTACAACTTTTTTAGGAATTAGAAATCACATTACATCATGACTTATTTAAATTTTTTTACTTTTTCCTTAAATTATGTTTATGGGCGGCCCACATGCCCAACAAAAATGCCCGCAAACTTGGAGGGCAAAACGGGCAGATGAGGAAAAAATTATGCCATGCTCACAAAAAATGCGGGTTATGTGGGCGCACCCACGGGCAATGCCCGTTTTGCCATCTTTAATACAAAGTAATCGTTAAAAATAGTACTTTTTAGTATCCATATAACTGTCCATACAATTGTAAGTCATACATATGCAATTCGTGAGAAAAATGTCTGCATAATAGTTAGTATCTAACATGTTACAGAATAATTTTAAGGCTGGTACAAAATGAATTTTAAAGTTGGTACAAAATGAACAAAGCAGACAGAGGAGGAGATCATAGTAGGATAGTCCATAAGATGTCTGCTTTGATAATCTACCGAGGAATAGATCATAGAATAAATAATATTCAGAATGAATCAGAAATTATAGTATCCTGAATAATCTAACCAATCTCTAACTGAATACAGAAATCATTTGAATAATAAATCCGTATACATTAAACTGACTTCTAAAATACCAAAATCATACACACTATTCCAGAATATACAAAATATAATTGAAACAACAAATCAGAATTATATAGGTTTTTTTAACAAATGAAATTAAACATGTCAAATGAGGAAAATCAAATATTGAAGAACAACCACAGAAGGTAACAAAATGAGATTTTAAAGATCAAATTTTTAAGTAAAAAATGTGAAATACAACCTATATATATTGAAAGATACAAAAAAGTATTAAAGAAAATACTTTTAGACAAAAAATGACAAAGTAGTTTAGTACATAAGTGTACATAATGAATCACACATTATAGTATATCTCAATCATATAAATCATGTGTAACACAATAGAATTAATTTGACCAATAAATGGAGAACATCAAACTGCATTAAAAAATATCAAAATCATTAACACCAATCCAAAATCTACAAAACATAATTGAGACAACATATAACAATTACTAATGTTTTTTATAAAATGAAATTAAACATGTCAGATGAGGAAAGTTTAAAAAGTTACAATGTTCATATAACATGTTCTACAGTTAAAATAAGTAACAACATATATAACTAAGATTAGATACTCATACAATTTAAAATATATATATTACTTCATTGTAAAAATCCAGAAACACATGTTATGGGAGAGACCTTATATAAAAAAACAAAAGCATTACCTTATGGACATAATGTTGGATACACAGCTATGAACAAAGTACGAATAGAAAACTTGCTTTCTTCAACCCTACACAGAGATGTAGCTGTTAAGAAGAGAGTTCAAAGGAATAAGCTTTAACTGGAAAAGAACTATTTTGAGGAGGAAAACAAAAAATCAAAAAAATAAAGTCATAACCCTTTTTTTGTCTTTTGTTAAAGAAAACGATAATGCAGCTAAAAAACATTGCATCTTACCTGAGAAGGTTAGATATCATGGATAATAAATAGCATATTGAGAGAGTAAGGTTTTTTTGAAAATGAAAGGGGGGGGGGGATGAAAGGGTTTGACCTGTTAATGGAGAAGAAGAGATGAGTTACGAAAATGAAAGAGGGGAGGTGACTTTTGCTGATATTTGTTTCTCACTCTTGCATTGGTGAGTTTACATATTTTATTATCTTTTTTGAAGCTTTACCTTTCTTGTAAAAGACTACATAGCTTTTTGTCTCATGATTTCAGCTTTGTGTTTTCCAATGTAATGATAAAAATAGCATGCCAACTCACTTGCATATTTAAAAGTACAAAAAACTAATTAGAATCAACCTAGTATGTTATGTTATATAAAATTGTATATTGCAAGGAAAATCAAATCTGAATAGCCAAAAAATATAGCTAGGGAGATAGTTTGTCATTCAGAGAATGGTCATTGATCTGCAAGAAAGCAAGTAAGCAACTTCAATAAATAAAGAATTTATAATGTTAAAGCTCAAATATTTGTTTAATATCTATAAATTTGTCTGATATAACCTAAAACGATTATAAGAGGTCGATATAAAATATCATAAGAGGTCATTAGAGACACTTTCATAGAGTATTAAAAAATAAGTAGGTCATTAGAAATAAGTAGGTCATTAAAAAATAAGTAGGTCATTAGAAATTTGCATCAAGAATATCATAAGAGGTCAATACAATTAATAACAACTTTGAAAGTACATCACTTCTGTATAATGAATTGTGAAACGTGTTGAAGTTTCAAAAATAAAATGAAATTGTGCTTTAAATGTGTATTACATAATAATTGTTAATTAAGAAATATATATTCAAGAACAAAAAAATCAAAGTTCACATTTTTAAGGCCAAAAAAATGTGAAAGTATCATCATTGATTGAAAACGAAGAAAATAAATATGAAGATCAACCACAAAAATTCGTCAAACAATCTTCAGAAGACCAATAAATGTAACAGGAGTAAAGTTAAATATTGAAGTAATAAAATGAGATCTTAAATATCACATTTTTAAGAAAAACAAGGTCGAAAAAGTAACAAATACAACCTATATATATATATTCAAAAGCCACAAAAAATATTAAATTAAACATTTTTAAGATATAAAAATGACAAAGTAGCTAAGAACAAAATTATACAGAATGAACCACGCATTATAGTATATCTCAATCATCTAAATTATGTGTAACTCAACTAATTTAAACAATAAACACAGAACATCTAACTGCATTAAAAAATATCAAATTATTTCCTAAATTAACAACAATCTAGAAAAGATCAATGCATGTAACAAATATATATTTAAGATCTCATCTTCAACAAAACACATAAAAACATATAAAAATTATATTTGGGAACCAAAAAAGTAATAAAGTTCAAATTTTTAAGGAAAAATATATGAAAGAGACATCACTCCAGGACATTAATGCAAATGCATATAACAAATACATGTTCAAGATCACACATATCAGACATTAAAAATGTGAAGGTAGATTAGATTAGGAAAAAGTAAGTGGCGATTCACAAAAAGCCAAAAAGGATCAACATTCTTTGAAAGACAAATGCATGAAACAAATATGTATTCAAAATCACATTTTTCAGACATTACAAATGTGAATGTAAATCAGATGTGGAAAAAGTAAGTGGCGATTTACAAAAAGCCAGAAAGGATAAACATTCTTCGAATGACAAATACATGTAACAAAAATATATTCAAATTCACATTTTCAGACATTAAAAATGTGAAGGTAGATCGGTTTTGGAAAACATAAGTGTCGCGACCCGATTTTCGGTTGGAAGACCGGCCCTACGACTTGGGAGGAGGCGAACTCGATTTCTACCTCTCCCGATTGATTTGGAGACGTCACTACGTTTTTTGCGGTTAAAACGTAGAAAACTCTATAGTAAGCCCAATTAGGATAATATGGTCTTTAAGCAGAGATTCTGAGCTCGGGAGTCGGTTACGGATCGGGGAAGGTATTAGCACCCCGTCCGCCCGTATTAAAACGGTACCATCGCTAATAACATTGACTTTTATACCCTTAACAATTATTTATTTAGAATTATTTATTTTTATTATTGAGCCTGACAACTGAGCCTGACAATATTGACTTTGGTCCTACGTACCCCTATGAAGGGGATCAAGGCTTACATAGTTCTAGTTCGAAAGTTATTTGGATACTTTGGTTGATTGTTAGTGATTTAGAAAATACGATAGGTTTAAAAATATTAATTTATTGAATTGGTTAATATATAATTGTTTTGGTTCAATGAGACTAATAGTTCAGGAACGGTGTTGGTCGTAGACCTTCTCCTCATTTCCAGGGAGTTAGAGACGACTCGAACCATTACCTCACTATAAAAATCTCAATTTATTCGGTAAAATAATATTGGATTATTTTTAGAATTAGGTAGCAAAATAGGCTGGGGAATTATTTTTTATATACAGGATTAATAGCTTAGAGACAGCATTGGTTGTGGACCTTCTTCTCGTTTTCGGAGAAGTTAGAGACAACTCGAACCGTAACCTTACTAAAAA
>NC_032012.1:15646846-15647197 GCF_001865875.1 Lupinus angustifolius
AACCTTACTAAAAATCCTTAAAATTTATTTAGTATAATAGTTTCTAATTATTTATAGATATAGGATTTTGGTAATAAAATAGTTTATTAATTATAAACATATCAAGAATTAATAGTTTAGAGACAACATTGATTGTAGACCTTCTTCTCATTTTCGGAGAAGTTAGAGACAACTCGAACCGTAATCTTACTATAAAAATTCCATTTTTAGATAGAAAATATTTGTAAACCATTGTTTTTAATAGGCTTTTCGTTAACAAATTGAAACAACGGCTTCAAGCCTTAGATAAACGTATATATGTGTAGAAGGATTATGGTTAATTGATATTCATATAAAATATTAGCAACAATG
>NC_032012.1:15647297-15647508 GCF_001865875.1 Lupinus angustifolius
TATCACATTATTACTAAAGACTGTATTTCAATTCCTTACATTTTATACTAAATTAATTAAAACAATATAATAAAAGACAAGTTAGTGTATATTATTGTATAACAACATAATTATTGGAGATATGATGTAAATGATTTGAAAAGAAATAACTCAAACAATAATAATAAATAAACAAAACAAATAACAAAACAAATAAACAAAGCAAATAACA
>NC_032012.1:15647608-15648006 GCF_001865875.1 Lupinus angustifolius
AGGTTGCGAAGGAAAAAATTGAAATCCCTAATTCCCAACTTCATCTCCTTTCTAATTCCGTCTCCGGTGGTGGTGGTTCGAGGTGATGCGGTTCAGGGACTCTTAAGCGCCAAAAAGGGATTCTAAAAAACCCTAACCTTCTTCTGCAGTGTCGGTGAGGCACAACGTATGGATCATGGCTCCAAAATTTGGGTTCCTATTTTCGTAATGGTCGCCGGAGCAAGGTAATGACCCATCTACTCTCACTTCTCTATTTGCTTACTTATTCTATTAGTTAGAAATGTTCTCTGAACTCGTTGTAGTACCTGCTCTGAGTCGTTGTAATGCCTTATGTGTTAAGGCGGTTGGAATGCTCTCTGTTTGTACTGAGTGTATATGTGTGATATCTCACTATGTTG
>NC_032012.1:15648106-15648991 GCF_001865875.1 Lupinus angustifolius
AACCTGTATGCTGACAATCTCGGCAGAATCATTCTTGCTCTGGTTTTCGCTTGATTGTTGCTTTTTTTAACACCTATTTAATTACTATTCAGACTATAACTGGTGGCAGAGAGAGAGTATATGGTTAGAAGTTAGAATAGGCATTATTGATTCCTCCAGCGTCATCACTATTTCAGTATTTTCCACGGTTATCCACCTTGAGGACAAGAACCAGGTAACCGTTGTAGCTTTCCGATGTTAAGAGTAGTTGTCCTTCTCGTACTTTCATATACCCTTTACTGTTATCAACAGTATAAGGGAAATAAAGTCAAAATCATCATGGAATGGTGAAGACAAGAAGAATGTACAATATGATTCAAAGACAAAGAACATTCTCACCTACACACTCGATATTGATGAATTCTTTAGAGTATCAAATCGTAAATCTGCAAAAGAAATGTGGGATACTCTAGAGACCACAAACGAAGGAACAGAGGAAGTAAAAAGGTCAAGACTCAACACTCTTTCTCAAGAATACGAAATGTTTCGCATGAATCCTAGAGAGAAAATTCTTGATTTACAAAATAGATTTACTCATCTTACCAATCACCTTCTTGCACTTGGCAAAATTCTATCAAATTGTGACTTAAACTTGAAAGTTCTTATATCACTCACCAGAATATGGCAACCAAAGGTAACTGCAATTTCTGAAAAGAAAAGTTTATCCAAAATGTCTTTGGCCGCTTTGTTTGGCAAATTGCAGGAACACGAACTAGAACTTAGTCAACTTGATCAACACGAGGAGCAAGAAAAGAAGAAGAAAAATATTTCTCTAAAAGCAAAAGTGGATAGATATGACTCATCTAGAGATGAATCAGAAAAAGATGATACAGAAGATATAAGTCT
>NC_032012.1:15649091-15650012 GCF_001865875.1 Lupinus angustifolius
TGAGGATGAGGATGAGGATGAGCAAGAGGATGAGGATGAGAATGAGGATTATGATGAGGATGAGGAAGAGGATGAGGATGAGGATGAGGATGAGGATGAGGATTATGATGAGGATGAGGACGCGAATAAGGATCTGGATGAGGATTATGATGAGGATAGGATAGGATGTGGATTATGACGAGGATGATGATAGGATGAGGACGAGAATGAAGATGAGGATAGGATGAGGAGTAGAATGAGGATGAGGAAGAGGATGAGGATAGGATGAGGATAGGATGGGGATAGGAGGAGGATGAGGATATGGATAAGATGAGGATGAGGATAGGATTAGGACGATAATGAGGATGAGGATAGGATGTGGATTACGACGAGGATGATGATAGGATGAGGACGAGAATGAAGATGAGGATACGACGAGGAGGAGAATGAGGATGAGGATGAGGATGAGGATAGGGTGACGATGAGGATGAGGATAGAATGACGACGAGAAGGAGAATGAGAATAGGATGAGGACGAGGATGAGGATAGGATGAGGACGAGGATGTGGATGAGGATGAGGATCAGGAAGTAGATTGGATGAGGACGACGATGAGGATGAGGATAGGATGGGGATAAGGAGGAGGATGAGGATGAGGATAGGATGATAAGGATGTGGATTAGGACGAGGATGAGGATAGGATGAGGACGAGAATGACGATGAGGATAGGATGAGGAGTAGAATGAGCGTGAGGAAGAGGATGAGGATGATGAGGATGATAAGGATGATGAGGACGAGAATGAGGATAAGGATAGGATGAGGAAGTAGATTAGGATGAGAATGAGGCTGAGGATGAGGAAGTGGAGGAGGATGAGGATGAGGATGAGGATAGGATGAAGACGAGAATGAGGATGAGGATAGGATAAGGAGTATAATGAGGATGA
>NC_032012.1:15650112-15650911 GCF_001865875.1 Lupinus angustifolius
TAGGATGAAGACGAGAATGAGGATGAGGATAGGATAAGGAGTATAATGAGGATGAGGATCAGGATAGGATGAGGAGGACGATGAGGATGAGGACGAGGAGGAGGATGAGAAAGAAGATGAGGATGAGGATGAGGACGAGGATGAGCATGAGGATAGGATGAGAATGAGGATGAGGATAGGATGAGGACGAGAATGAGGATGAGGATAGGATAAGGAGTATAATGAGGATGAGGATCAGGATAGGATGAGGAGAACGATGAGGATGAGGACGAGGAGGAGGATGAGAATGAAGATGAGGATGAGGATGAGGATGAGGACGAGGATGAGGAAGGGGATGAAGAGAAGGATAGGATGAGGCGGAGGATGAGGAGGAGGATGAGGAGGAGGATGAGGAGGAGGATGAGGAGGAGGATGAGGAGGAGGA
Source organism: Lupinus angustifolius (assembly GCF_001865875.1). Lineage (NCBI taxonomy): Eukaryota > Viridiplantae > Streptophyta > Magnoliopsida > Fabales > Fabaceae > Lupinus > Lupinus angustifolius. Next base: position 15,650,537 of record NC_032012.1, read on the forward strand.
TGAGGAGGAGGATGAGGAGGAGGATGAGGAGGAGGATGAGGAGGAGGATGAGGAGGAGGATGAGGAGGAGGATGAGGAGGAGGATGAGGAGGAGGATGAGGAGGAGGATGAGGAGGAGGATGAGGAGGAGGATGAGGAGGAGGATGAGGAGGAGGATGAGGAGGAGGATGAGGAGGAGGATGAGGAGGAGGATGAGGAGGAGGATGAGGAGGAGGATGAGGAGGAGGATGAGGAGGAGGATGAGGATAGGATGAGGACGAGAATGAGGATGAGGATAGGATGTGGATTAGGCGAGGATAAGTATAGGATGAGGACGAGGATGAGGAAGGGGATGAAGAGAAGGATAGGATGAGGAGGAGGATGAGGAGGAGGATG
>NC_032012.1:15651011-15651392 GCF_001865875.1 Lupinus angustifolius
TCATCCTCATCCTCATCCTAATCCTAATCCTCATCCTAATCCTAATTCTAATCCTAATCCAAATCCTAATCCTAATCCGAATCCTAATCCTCATTCTCATTCTACTCCCAATCCTCATCCTCATCCTCATCCTCATCCTAATCCTAATTCTAATCCCAATCCTAATCCTAATCATCACCCTCAACCTCATCCTCATCCTCTTCTCATCCTCATCCTCACCCTCATCCCCATCCTCATCCACATCCTCATCCACATCCTCATCCTCATCCGCATCCTCATCCTCATCCTCACCCGCATCCCCATCCTCATCCTCATCCTCATCCTCATCCTCATCCTCATCCTCATCCTCATCCTCATCCTCATCATCATCAGCATCCTCAT
>NC_032012.1:15651492-15651824 GCF_001865875.1 Lupinus angustifolius
AATGTGGATGAGGATAAGGATAGGATGTGGAGGAGGATGAGGATGAGGAAGAGGACGAGGATAGGATGAGAACGAGAATGAGGAGGAGGATAGGATGAGGAAGAGGAAGAGGATGAGGATAGGATGAGGACGAGAATGAGGATGAGGATAGGATGAGGAGGATGATGAGGTTAGGATGAGGACGAGAACGAGGATGAGGATAGTATGAGGACGAGGATGAAGATAGAATGAGGATGAGACTAGGATAAGGATGAGGATAGCATCAGGAAAAGGATAGCATCGGGATAAGGATGAGGATGGGATGAGGATGAGGATGAGGATGAGGAAGAGGA
>NC_032012.1:15651924-15693041 GCF_001865875.1 Lupinus angustifolius
TGGATGTAGTTTGCGGTGGACAAGCAAACGAACCAGGATAAAAATCGTGTTGCAGGATTTTTCTTTCTCTCTCTCTCTTTATTGCATTTAATCGATTAACTTTTATAGTAGAATTAATTGCTATATTCTGTATATTCGCTATACTATTAATACTCTGATAATTCTGTAAGCTCTGTGTGTTAATTTCATTATCGGTTAATTGTCGTGCAAGTAATCGAATCTGCCTAAGCTTACTGTTTCTGTTTTAATCGATTAAATCAAATCTGTTAATCGATTATCCACATTCTTTTAATCGATTAAATAGGGGTGATTCAGCATTAAGTGTTGAGTTTCGAAAAGCGGATATTCTAACCGCTACAACTATTCAACCCCCCCCCTTCTAGGTGTATTGTAACCACTGATACCTAACAGCTTTTTCAAGGATACTCTAGTCTACTCATCAGCTATGCAATGAGAATATTTTCCCAACTTTGCACTCTTCAATCCCATAAGTACATCTTTTTTAGCTAAACAATTCAACCTTTTTTCACTGATATGACTGAGTCTATGGTGCCACAAAGAAGACTCTATGTCAATGACAATCATATTTTCTTTAGCAACCAAAGCTTTTGTCCAACACAGTTTAGAAATTTTCTTCCCTCTTACCACAACCAAGTCACCTCTGGTGAGTTTCCAGTTACCAGAACCAAAGTGATTATCATAACCACCATCATCAAGCATCTGCACAGAGATCAAATTGAAACGAACATCTGGAGCATGTTTAATTCCTCTCAGCAACAAATGCACTCCCATGTTGGTATGCAAACAAATATCACCAATACCAACTACCTTTGACACACCATCATTACCCATCTTCAATACTCTAAAATAACCAAAAGTGTAAGATGTGGAGAACTCCTTCCTTGATGTAACATGCAGTGTAGCACCACTATCAATTATCCACATACTCTTATCTGATACAAGATTAACTGAATCACGGTAATGGAGAATAGTAAGATCATCACAAGTAGCAGTAGTATCATGGCCATCATTACCATGATTCTTCTCGTTCTACTTGTCATTCTTGTCTTTGTTCTCCTTTTTCCATTGAAAACAATTCTTCTGTATGTGACTTGCTTTGTGACAATAGTGACACTCCACATTCTTGTATCTGGACTTGGACTTACTTCTGCCCTTTTCTCTATCACCTTTCGGTTCCTTTCTATGACTTCTCCCCTGTTTTCAGTGACAAACACCTCAGAATGAGATCAAGTACCATGTGCCTTCCTTCTCATCTCCTCATTAAGAATACTTCCTTTTATACTTTGCAAAGAGACAATACCATCATGGGCTGAATTTGTAATTGAAACTTGAAATGTTTCCCAAGAATCTTGTAAAGTATTCAGTAGCCATAGTCTCAACACTTCATCAAACTTGACACCCATTCCTCATAATTGATCTAGGAGCCCTTGAAAATCATTCAAGTGATCTAAAATAGAAGCTCCCTCCTTGTACCTCAAATTTATCAAGGAATTCAACAAGTATAAGTTATTATTCCATGATTTATAAGCATACAAGGATTCAATTTTCTTCCATAAATATTTTGCATTTTCCTCATTAGCAATATGATTGTAGACATTGTCTTCTACATATTGTCGAATGAAACCACAAACTTATTGATGTTGAAAACTTCAATCCTCATCAAACTTCGACTCTGGCTTCTCAGCAGCAAACACAAGAATATGCAAATTCTTCAAAAATAATAAATCTTTCGTTTTTCCTTTCCACAAGTGATAGTTAGTGTCATTCAAACATATTATTTTATGTGTATTTGTCTCCATCATTCAAGCAAGTGAAATAACCTCAAGCCAAAGAGCTCTGATGTCACTCTGATGGAAAATTCAATACAATAACAATGAAAACTCTAATAGAGTATATGCAACGGATAATAATTTTCCCAACTTGCTACAATTTATGAGGAGCAATAACAAATAATGTAGTAACTAAGAACACATAAGGGACACCAAAAATTTTAATGTGAAAAATCTTCCCAATATGAGAAGTAAAAACCATGGGCATAAGCCATTCAATCAAGATCCACTATGATCAAAATAGGAATACAAGTGTTTCTCTAAAATATAGCACAAAACATGATAATAATATGGCATATAATAGAGCAACAAGCTTGATAATGAGAACACAAAATTGCATAAAAAACCTAGAAATAATAGCCATTGTTATAGCTCGTTTTCTATCACCTCGAATGACTTCTCACTGATCCAACCATTCATAATGAAGTACCAGAAACTGTGAACCTGTTGTCCAAATTTCAGCCCGATCCAACGGTGAACAAAGATGCATTTGCAATTTTCTACAGCTGCTATGAGTTCCTACGGGTTGAGTTATTTACTCTTCTCTCTCACTTTTCTATTGTCTCTTTTTGCCTAAATTGATTCCACATACTTGTCTCATCTAACTCATATCCATTGGATTAAGTGAGACAAGTAGGCTTTACCCAATTGGGTGTTTCTCCATATAAGAAGGATCCCAAACCTAACACATATACATATTATATATATGTATATAAATATGGTGAAACCTAAAAGGATTAGGGATGTGAAGTTTAAAAGTATTAGGAATTTGAAAATTATGGGAGTATTTCATAGATAAGCTATAAATTTACAACAGGTTACTCTCAAGATTCTAATAGAAGTATACAACTTAGTCACAGCAACATGATCGCACACTCATGGCTCAAAAAATGTTTTTTCTTAAAACAAATATTTTTTACCTTAGTCCATGTAGTTTAATCCCAACGTCTTTTGTTATCCTTTTTGCAATAGTTCTTCAAAATTATGAATTTTCTTTTAAAAAAACAAAAAGAGAGTGAATAAGATCAAATACAATTTTTTTCTCGTGTGCCTTGTGAGTAAATATTACAAAGTCCTCTTAATTACGTAAAGCAATAAATACTAACTTAAAAGTATAAATATTTAATATCTTATAATTTGAAAGTAATATATTCAATACCTTCATATTTAAGTAGATTGTAAAATTCTTAACAGAATACAGAATAGTTCATAGTTTCCTATGGAAATTAGAAAATAGTATTTGTCACCCTCCTGAAAATAAAATCCCTATCTCATCGACCTTGGTGAAAAAGTAATCATCTAACAACCAGACAAAAATAAGATGGCACATAAGAATCTATCCAAAGGTATTTCATACTTAATTTGCAAAGACATTCATAAGCATAAGGCACATACCCAATAATGGTATCCAAAATTTAATATTAAAGGTACATACCAAAAAGTCACCTTACTAAAGAGGAGTAAACTGCATTTTATTTTGAATAAGGAATAAAACAAACACAATATAATGCTTCTCCACATATAGCTTCTTCCCCAATCTTTTGCAGCCATCAAGCAAATAAAATTGTTCATTGCCCACTCCAACTTTTGGTCTTCCGCAAATAGCCTCTTGTAGTTTTGTTTGTGGAAACTATAATCCACTTAAATATCTAATATATCAAAGATAATCTTCATAGTTCTAATGTTGGCTAATACTAAGTTGAAAATTTCAACATATGGCAAACTATATAGTTGAAAACCCTAGGTACTTCATGGTGGTAAAATTTAAAACCCTAGGTACTTCAATTTGCCAAATGTTCATATTTTAAGCATCTTAAATGCCAAAATTAAAACATATAAGATCTATTTGTCAGATACCAAATATGCTAGCTATTTATAAAAGACCTGAAGTTGAAGTAGGTAATTTAAACTTGTACCTTTTTCATAGCATTCTACCATAGGGAGTCATAATTTGATGGTGATGATGACATGAATGAAGAGTCCAGACATGCAAAATCATTAGCATCATCAGATAGTGAATTAAATATATTCTGTTCAAATGTTGATAATGTAGAGACATTTGAGTCCATTGCCATGGTTTCACCTTCAGAAGATAGCATGCAACCATTTGCATCAGCTCTTTCACCATATAAATCTTTGTCCTTCTGAGGTTGCTGGTATAGGTTAACCAGTGAAATCATGTTCTCAGAACTCTCATGATTCATGTTCTTCTCATAATAAACCCCTTGATCATTAGAATCCTTGTCAATCTGAGGCTGCTTGTATAGGTCACTATCATAATTCATGTTCTTCTTAGAATCAACCCTTTCATCATTGCAATCCTTGTTCATCTGAGGCTGCTTGTATAGGTCACTATCATAATTCATGTTCTTCTTAGAATCAACCCTTTCATCATTGCAATCCTTGTTCATCTGAGGCTGCTTGTATAGGTCACTATCATAATTCATGTTCTTCTTAGAATCAACCCTTTCATCATTGGAATCCTTGTTCATCTGAGGCTGCTTGTATAGGTTATTCTGGGGAATCATGCTACCAGAACTCTCATGATTCATATTCTTCTCAGAATCAACTCCTTGATCACTGGAATTCTTGTCTATCTGAGGCTGCTTGTAAAGTTTGGCAAGAGGAATCATAGACCCAGGAGTAAGACCCATGTTCTTGGTAACAGATGAAGTATTGTTGGACATAACATCAGAAAAGATTTCACCACCACCTTCAGTACTAGTGAGTGTTGGAAGATTCTGGTTTGAAATTGGTGTTGTAGTTTGACTAGATTCACCATTAGATTTGCTGCTGCTGTTGTTAATCTGGTTGTGAGAATTTGACCCTCCAATCATTAGGACTGGGTTGCTTGTGCTTTTAGAACATGTAAACTGATGATTGTTCCTCGTATTCTTGTCAAGAAACCCAAACTCATGATGAAAACAATGAGGATTTTGACAACGAAAAATATCTTCTTGAACACTTTTCTCAACAAGATATCCCTTTCTCTTGTTATCAGGGGCAACATCAAATGGCACAACAAGGTTGTTGTTGTTGCTGCTGTTGTTCTTGTTGTTGTTGTTGTTGCTATTGGTGGTGGTGTTCAGCACACTTTCATTAGATGGAATTTGAGGTATATCATTGCTATTGTTGGGTGATTGCAGTATTAGGTTTTTGTTTTTGTTGTTCTGGTTTCCTTCTAAAACATCATTACACCAACCCTCATTACCACCACCACCACCATTCATTGATGCATCAACATCACAAACATTCTCCTCATCTAGGACCAAATCACCAGAACAATGTGAACTTCTACTACCTCCATTTAGTGCATCCTGTGAAAATAACTCATCATGAGTCTTCTTTTTAGACAATGATTCCTCACGGTTAATAATAGCATTCCAAATTGAAACCTCCTTTGCAGTGAACTTATCTTGAAGGGTCTTTGAATAAAGAGCAACCTTTCTCATAGTTTCAAAATTTGGAGCAATGTTCTTGATAACAGCTGTTAGAACACACACCTTCCACATTTTCTTCAAATCATGAGGCTTCCTATAAGGTGGTGGTCCAAGATCATTAGGAAAATTCATTTCTTGCCACCAAATTTCATCCCCTTTAGGCCACCATGGTGGTGCAATGCCCTTATCTAAACGGAACATTCTCTGTGAAGGGTTGCAATGTAGCATCAAACATGACAAGATTGAACCAAGAGTTGTGTCAGGAAGTTGATGCAAGGTTTGAAGTGGTGCTTCTTCTTTTGTCACTATGTTTGTTCCAACAATTCCATGTTCTTGCTCATACTTGAATATTGCAGCTGGACCATTGCGATCAAACTTCACCTTCTCCTTCCACCAACCTCTAAGATTTTCGGAACATCCTGTTAATGGTTTCCCATCCTCAGGAATGATTCCATACACAAAACCCTTAGCATCACAAACCTCCATCATCTTCAACATGTGCCTTCAATAGTATATGATGATAAAACATTAGAAGATGGTCCAATTCAAAACATATATATATATATATATATATAGACCAATGTAATTATACTCCACAATCGCAATATTGCAGTTAGTTCCGGTTGTCTCCACACTAGCATCACAGTTGTATTGACCGCATTATTCAGATTGTGGTAAATGCAACATAACCATGATCACAATTTAAAAACTGATAGAAACACATGAATACTTGACAATGGTAAATCATTTCTTACAATTCTTATGTAAGAAGAATGATGTATATACTTGTTTATGTCCTTAATATAAGAAGAAGTGTATATCATATGATCATGAAAATTAAAAGTTATGGTAGTGATGATATTATTAATAAAAGTGACAACAACAAAAACATGGTTGAGTTATTTACCTTAGTACAACTTCATGTGCACGAGACATGTTTTTCCTTTTGAGTTGCTCCAATCTTGAGATCCTATTTCTCTTGTTCCTCTCTTCCTTGAGCATCTTCAATTGCATGCTATTGCTATTTTTCCATAACTCAGCCTCAAGTGTCTCAATGAATAATTCTTTGTTATCCTTTTCTTGAACTTTTGTTTCTTCTCCATGTTTTGCATCAGAGTTTAGTTCATGTTCTTCCAATGAAGGATTGAAAGAAGTATTAGCAAAATTACCAGTGGAGTTCATCATTGCATGTAATTCTTTCACTTTTCAGTTACAAAATGGAAAGCTTTTTAATCAGTCAATGAATGAAGATTGGAGAATAAAATAAGTCAATTTTTCAACTATGCAAAAAAAAAGAAACTGATTTATAATAATGAAATGAATAAAAAATGTAAATCAATTGTTAAGAAATATAATTCTTCTTATTTCTAAAACACCTAGAATGTGTATTAATAAAAAAAAATATACAATATAATAATAGTCTAAGACTCTGAAATTAACGTGGTCTTTCTAAATGATTCTTTTTTTTTAAATTATTATTATATACATATTTTGATCTAGTGGTAGATTTAAAGGAAGATTTAATTTCTATAAAATGTAAATTAGTTTTTAATTTAATAAAATGATTTTTTTGAGTTGATCTGATAAGACAGATAATTAATATAAAGAGTCAATAGACTGTGATTAAAAACATTTAATATGACCCCTGCCAAAATTAATTCATGATTGAATTAAACAGTATAAGATGATGTGTGAAAAAATTTTATAGAAATTTTTTATCTGGATATTATTAGTCATTAAAATATTTCAAATGGTGAATTTCAGTTTTTCAACCATTAGACGTTGAAAAAAGAGATTAATAATTAAAAAAAGAATTTCAGTTTTTAATTTTCAACCCTCATCATGAAGAATGATTAATAATTAAAAATCACACATATATTAAGAAGAATGATTAAACTAAATACCTCCTCTAGCAAGTTTTTAATGAAGAAAATGCATAACCTATAATAAAGGTTGGCATGATCAGATCATACCGGCAGATCGGGTCCTGCACACCCCAAACCTGCATGAGTATATAGAACACTTTAAAAAAATCACAAAACAATGGGCACAGAAATAAATGTATAGATAAAGAGAGATTGCATGGGAATAGCACTCACGTAGACCCAATGCATAATTCATAAAATCAGATGACAATAAGATGCAAGTGATTCAATACTTTGAAATAAAACTTGAAAATAAAACCAAAGTACAAAAGCAGAAAGATTTAGAATCTAGCTATATTTTTTTCTTGGGAAAAATAAACCGAAGTAGAAAACAGAAATGCACAACGATAAGAAAGATGAAAAGATAAACCATGCCCAAAAGTACTAACCATTTGAAACTGAACTTTTCAGAAAACATTCAACTTTCTTTTTTATATTTATGATTGACAGCAAAAATCAAATGCGCAATTAACAAAGGGTATACCACCTACATAAAAAAGGTAACTATTGACACAAATATAATGCAGCAGGAATTATATGGGTATGAGAAACTTCAAAAATTACATATAAGGTACATGACAGTATAATTTGTACAAATTAATAAAATGGAAAATTTTAATTATTTTTTAAATAAAATTAGTATATATGATTGTAAATATAATAAATATTACTATTTATTTAATCTATGATATTTTTATAAATTGAAAAATAATAAACAACAATTATAAAATTCAACTTGAAGTATTTGAATGTGATGACTAAACACTAATTGAATACTAGGGTATATGGAAAGTGATTAAACGTGTAAATTAACATCTACATGTAATTGACACATTTCCCACTAACAATGGATGAAAAAATATACAATAAAGAAAAGAATGTAATATTTATACGTTATTAGTGTAAAGATTGATATATAGTTAGTAAATCATTTACCATTTATTTATATTTTTTTTAATGGCAATTATAAAGAAACATGAATGGTAGATAATACAGCAACAGTATATAAAAGTCATACACTTTCGATCAGTGTTATAAAACTAGATTCGAACTGGCCGGTCCGACCAGTTCAACCGTGAACTGGACATCTGACCGGTTCGAGCCTCTCATCTAACCGATTTTATATCAAATCGGGTTGACTCGGTCAGTTTAAACCTAAAACTAGTAACTCGGGTGGTCGGATCGGTTTGATCGTCCGAGTCAATCAAAAAAATATTTGTTAAAGAACAACCAAATTGATGTCGCTTTTCAGTGAAAACAAGTACTTATAACTTATTTGTAGTTATGTTTGTCATTTGTTAGTTTACAATATAACAAAATTTTCGTTGTTTAATTAAATTTTAAACTTATTGTATGTTTTTATTGTAGTTAAAATATAGTTTATATGTTGTTTGATGATGTTATCAACTTACTTGTATTATTTTATAGTAGTAAAATGTTCTTTTTTTGTTGTTTAATTATGCATGATAATGTTTTTTTAAATTTTGAGTATGTTATAATTAAATATTGTATGTAATATTATGATTTTTTTTAGAATTTTTAATGCAAACAGAGTTAACTGGTTCAACCGTTGACCCACTGGTTGAATCAGTGGCTCATTGACCCAGTACTATCATCGAGTCATTGACCCGTCCGAGTTTAATAACATTGCTTTTATTGCATACATTTTTTTCTATATAAATGGTGAAGATCATAGATTATCCATCATACCAAAACTTGTTTTTTTTTTTTTGCATTGCGACCCATTTAAGGAAGTAATGAAAAAATATTTAGCTATGAAGGGAAAGAGATTGTTGAGTTGAGAAAAAGAGTGACACAAACAAAAACTAGCAAGGGATAATGATAGATATAGATTATTGTTAGAGAAAAGGAAGGAAAACACTAATTTCATAAAGAGCATTTCAGCATTATACCACTACGATTAATAAGTTACATTTTAACCATGGTTAAGAATAGTAATTGTGTTTGGATGGTGAAAACATTATGAGTACTATTAGTCTTATTTGTACACCCCAGGCACAACGTACATCTTCTCTCACGACAAATCAAAATAATTCCATTTCTTATTTACTTTTCAATTTTTATATCTACATATATCTAATAAAACTATTCAAAAATCAAAGAACAATTAAAAGTTTTAACAATGTAGTTGTTAAATTAATATTTTGAATGGGTTACATATGTACATTACTTCATGTCTCGAGTATTTGGTGGAATTAACTTTTTTTTGTTTGTTAATCAATTGTCTCTATCATCCTAAGAAACTAAACTATGTTAGGTCTATTTGTGATGAGTTGGTTTTTGAAGGAAAATGAAGTGAAAAGGAGAAGTCTCATAGTTATCTTACAAGTGTATTTTACAGTTCTCAAATATTTTCCTTCATTGTCCTCCAAAAAATAACTCACAAGCATACACTAAAAGGTATATGATTATCCCTCCCAACAAATGATATTCTCCACATTGAATACCAACATTTTTCCTTATATAATACTTGGGATCCAACAAGGTCTTAAACTACTAAACCAAATACTTATTGGTGTTTGGTGGAATTAATTTTTGAAAAATATACTCTAAAAATATTGAGAGAAACAAAATTAGTGACTATGATACACTATGAATAATTTTATAGCTAGATTTTGTGCATCAAGGGTTTCTCTTCTTCAACTTTAAAAGACTAATATCTTTTAATTTGAGGTATAGAACTAGTTGTTTTTATACATGTATATAAAATAAACCTCGAGTAAATACTCATTTTGGTCTCTCATGTTTTTCGACCTTATTAAGTTAGTCCATAATATATTTAAGTTACCAATTTAGTCTCTAACAATTTCAACGTGGAATCACGTTAGTCTTTCTGTCCATACTTATCAATCAATATTAACAGTTTGGTATACATGAGTCATTAATTGCTTACTTGGTGTATTGTTTTTCGTCCACGTGGCCTTGTGTTATATGTTAGTGGTCCACGTTTTTTTTTTCTTGAGAAAAAATGACATTGTTTTCATTTTTATTCTTTTTTTTTAACTCGTATACTATTACTAGATGACGTTATTTTCAGTTAAAAAAATTTAAAACAAAAACTGAAACCTATAACAATGTCATTCAGGATGTTCAGACTTGTTTTGGAAGGTCCTAAGTGCTGACTTGTTTTGGAAAGTCCTACAACAAGTACGTTGAGGGTTATATGTTTTCATTTGATATGTATTCATCTTGGTGTCCCAAGAGCAGTATGCTAGCTAATCACAATCTATGTTTGCACACATTGCTCTTGCCCTCCTCATATCATTCTCCCTCCACTTTATTTCTCTGCCAAGAAATATGTTGAAGTCCTTGATAACATTCTTAAATAATATGAGGTTGACAAGTTCCATTACAATCTTAAGATGTACATGTCTATAAGCATTATGTTCATTGAAAAGTGGGTACGCACTGAAGACATTTCCTTCATCGTCAGTAGAAACATGAGTATGTATATGCTCACTATTTGATACATATTCATGTTCCTCAAAAGATGTTTCAGCATGTCCTTCATTCACTTCATTTGTCTTCTTCTTTGGTGTTGTCTCATTTTTCTTCTCTAGTATTGTCTCCTTTTTCTTCTTTGATTTTGTAGACATTTTCTTGGGGGTTTTATCATTTTTCCTTGCAATTGACTTATTCTTCTTTGTTGATTTCCTCTTTTTAGGGGTTCTTTTTTGGTTATAACTTCCTTGTTCAACAACTTCTTCATTTTCATCAGTTGTTGGCTGTAGCTTCTTCAGCAACTTCTTGAGGTACTTCATAAGCGGGTACTTCAGGTGCTTCGGAAGCGGGTATTTCAAGTGCTTCAGAAGCGGGTACTTCATGTGCTTGTTCATCTGCTAAATCAGTTGCTTCAACTCCAAAGTAAAGTAAATCTTCAACAATATGTCCTTCAAATACATTTTCTTCGGGTACATCTTCTTCATGCACACTAAGCATTTCAATATCATTGTCATCTTTAATATTTGGAGAAGCTTTGACAATAGAATCCTCAACATATAAGGGATCACTTATAAATTCAGTGTCCTCAATATCTAATATTGGATATTCAAATAAATATGCATTTCGTAATCACTAAACTGATTCACTTTCTTATACTCCAACAGTGCATCCACCATATGATTGACATCCTTGTCCTTCTCTAACGATATCAACCCAGTTTCGAAATAACAATCCTTGAGGTTTAGCCAATACATAGCTTTGAACTCATGATACATGACTGAATGAACAATGTATTCATGTATTTAATGTTGACAAAGTCCATATCCATTGGTGGCATCTTTTCAACCTATTTATGCTTGTACTGAAAAATGCTCTCATTGTCTCTGTAAAATAACCACCATGGTCATAAATAAGAACAAAATATTTAAACATCTACATGCATGAAAGAAATGATATTTAATATTCTGTTAAAAGCATTAAAAAATCAGACAAATAGAACAAAATAAAAAACTAAACCAGACAAACAAGCAAAAGCCAACAAGAAAAGTTAAAAACTTTAAACAATTATTAATATTTGAGACCACTAACGACATCAACAACAAAATCCATATATGCATACTAACAACAAAATTGAAAGCAAACACATGCAACGGAAATTCATGAGAGAAATGTTGCTACCTATTTTATCGTTGGAAGAAAACAAAATCTTAATAAAATATTAAGTATTCGAAACCACATACCTTAAAGGAACAACAACATAAAGTTGTTCTTTTTGTTTTTGATAGATTGAAAAAAAAAAGCAGAAGATCACAAGGACCATAGGATGATAATGATAGAAGAATATGGATAAGATAACAAAACCCAAGGATGAAAAAAGAATTGTTTTTCCTTTTCTGGTTTTAGGTGGAAGAAGACACCCAAAACGATGTCATTTTGGATTAATTTAAAAACATAAAACCCAAAACAAAGTCATTTTAAGTTTCAGTTTTTAAAAAAAAATTACTCCCAAAATTACATCGTTTTGAGCTTCAGTTTTTTAAATTTATTAATCCCAAAACAATGTTGTTTTTGAGTTTAATTTAAAAAAAACCAAAAGGATGTCATTTTTTCTTAGAAAAAAATGAAAACGATGTCGTTTTTTCTTAGAAAAAACGTTGACCACTAACGTGTGACACAAGGCCACATGGATGGTAAACGTCACGCTAAATCAACAGTTAACAGTCCACGTAGACTAAACAGTTAACGATAACTTATGGGTATGGACGGAAGGACTAACGTGGGTCCATGTTGAAATTGTTGGGACTAAATTGATAATTTAAATTTATTAGAAACTAATTTGATAAGATCAAAAAATATGAGGGATCAAAATGATTATTTACTCACAAAATTATTAAAAACGATAATCTTTTAATGTTTGGTCATAAAGTACTTGTTTTGCTTGTGATGTCAAGATGAAAGATTTCTACCTCTCAGATTTCTTCAATGACTCGAAAATGCCATATGTATGCCAGAATAGGGTTTATATCTTTTGAACTATACAAATGCATGGACTCCGCAATGAATGTAACTACTATTTTTTTATAAGTGAAAAGATGCAATATAAAGTCATAAGGGGTGTCAACCTCACTACCAAGAAACACAACCGTCAAGCGCGATACTACTACAAGATTGAGTAATACAACTCCAAGGATCTATACACCACTGTGCAAAATCATAAGAATTTTGACCTACACTAGAGCATAACCAAGTCCAAGATCTAATCTAGATCAAATCCATCAAATAGATATAGCTAAACATAGCATAAAAAGTAACATCATTCCTCATGAGCCAAATCGACCATAGCACAACAAACCAAAGTATTCTCAACTATTTTTTAACTTTTTGTGATTTAGACAAAGCATCATACATCACAAAAAGATCAGAAAAAGAATTAGGAAGAATAATAGGAACCTAAAGCCAAGGATAAAAACATTTCCATACTGATGAGACAAAAGCACAATCTAAAAGAAGATGATCAATAGATTTAACTTCGTTTCTACAAAAAAAAAACACAATTTGCATCTACTCTATTAATAATATGCCTCCATTGTAATTCATCATTCATAGTTAATCTCCCTCTCAGCAGTTTCCAAATAAAACAACAAACCTTCTATGGAGCATAATTAATGGAACGCCTATTAAGGAGATTATCACTAACCGAAATGTACTATTGTCATCCAAATACTTTATATAGAAGGAAAATTATTGATATTTGATCCACTTCAGGATATTACATCAAAGTGAACACAACGATAACAAAACTTTCGGTTACTACTACCTGCAACATTATTTTAGCAAACTATAAAAGCTCATTCACCCCATTCTCATTCTAATCACTTGTGTGTTGGTAACATTTTTAGAAAGATCAAAAGGTCAATCGTTTGATTTCTGGTAATGATACTTGTTGGGGGACAATCACGCACCCAGAAGGAATTAGTTTAATACCCATTAAATGATGGAATATTTTTGGTAGTACCGAAAAATATAAATCACTTGTAGGAATGACAATAAGGCGGATCAGGGTCGGGTTTGAACATACCTAAACCTGAATCCGAAATTCAAAACTCGAACCCGAACCTGAACTCAACGGGGATGAAAATAAAGATATCATCCTTGAATCTGTCGAGTTTCAGGTAACCCGGACCCGAAAATAATAAATGTATTGAGAAAAATATGGTTTCATTTTTGTTTCATTTTTTTCTAACATTTCTATTTTCTCTTTTATTATTTCATTTCTTTTATGTTTGAAGAGATAATATTGTAAAGTAAATAAGAAATTAAAAATCATGGGCACATGATAGAACTTTGAATTTTAAATTGAATTACATTACTTCTGGGCATGATCGAGGTAAGATCTTTGATATATCAAACCTGGACCCAAAAATTAAACCCGAGTAAAACTCAAACTCTATCACATTGGGTTTTCCCACTAAATTTGGGTTGATTTCGGGCGGGTACCCACGAGTTCAATTTTCATTATCATCCCTAATCACTTGTACGTCTAACGTTCATCCAACTATACAAAAGTTTCAAAAGAATGTCGCGATTTCATATTGGTAAATACACTATATAAAAAAAATTATTGAACAACTTCAAACATTATACAAAATATATACAAAAGATTCAAACACAATACAAAATACTTTCTAAAGAAATAAGATTCAAACACAATACAAAATACTTTCTAAAGAAATCAAGGTCTTTTATTTTCCATTAATTTCAACAATGCCATTGCCTTCTTTTTCACCTCAGTTAATAACTAATCAACTTCCTTTCACGACGTTAAAAGCACATTTTACATTAGTATAACATTCTTATATGTGTCTTCCTTATAGCAGTTTAAATATAAAATAAAAGAGGTATGGCATTTTTTAAGGAAATAAGATTTAATTACACTCCTTACTACTTATTGTGAGGCATCATTTAGAAATTTTTGTAGTCCTTTTTATGAGAAACCTTAAATGTGTATTTACCATTTTTCCCTACTAATATTGAAGACTATAATTTTCTATATTTATCTTGGATAAATCAATAATCCCCAAATTTTGAGATTAATTAAAACATTGTTGTCTTCTACACTATCATCTAGGACGACCAAAAGGTCAATAGTCCAGTTAGGGATGGCAACAGGCACGGTCGGACACAGGTAGTAGCTATCTGCTACCTGTTTCAAAATAGGAGAGCATTACTCATACCCGCTCGTACCCGTACGGGTAGCCGTGTGTGAGTATTCGCGGATATATCTGGGTACCCTGGATACAATGGGTACCATCGGGTTTCCTAAATTATAAATGAATTTTTAATTTTTTACTTCTATTTGGTTTCAAATGAGATGAAACTTAATTATTTTTGTACCTTTTGATTGAATATTTGGCAAAAATGCTAAATTTATTGGTGTTTCTATTTGTGTGATTTTTTGCTCTCATTTCCTTAACAAAAATATATATATTCTTTGTAAAACATGTGCATTTCTCCACATGTAATACTATTTGTAGAGTGTTTTACCACCAAACTCAATAATATATGTAAACAAAGTAAAAAGAAAAAATGTACATAGTGTAATGAATGTTAGAATAATGTACTTTTTATTTTAATTAAATATAATATATAAATAACGGGTACTTGCAGGCACGGGTACCATAATACCCATATCCGCCCGTATGTACTATGGTATTTTTAATAACACGTTTATAATACCCTCGTGTAACCATTTGTGACCGGTACCCGTGCTCGTACGGGTTTTACCCACGGGTACTCACGTGTACGTGTTTTTTGTCATCCCTAAGTCTGGTTCATGTACATGTGAGCGACACTTGTTAGAATAGACCGTCATACATGTTAAAAAGGATTAGTTCCTTATCCATAAAGTGAGAAGATGACTAATATCAAAAAATGAATACTAAGATAATAAGTGAGCGTAAAATCGTAATATTATATTATTTTTCATTAAAAATTAATAAAAATAACTAAATTTAACTATATGTAATTCAATTAAAATTGTCTAATAATAATGATCAGGCGGAATAGCTAATCTTACCACCTTTTTCTCTATTCTTTTTTTATTCCCATTTCCTAGGTTGCATATAAAATATTATACTAGGCATTTATATAATTTTTATTTGTCAAAACTAATCACCAATTGTGAAATAGTAAAATTTATATTTTTTTTAATTAAACAGTATTTTTTTATATGGTAATAAAATACTACTTACGTAAATTATTTAATTAGACTTATCATTGATATAGTATCTATTTAATCCTTTTATGTGAAATTAATTTAAACTTGAATAATGTCCCAAAAAATTAAACTTTAATTGTAACATCTAGAACATTCCAAAAATAAGTTTTGGCAAATAAATAAATAGTAGGAATTTATTGTACAAAGTAATAAACTCTACGAAATAAAAATGAAAAGGTTTTTTTATTTAATTTAGATAATAAAAGTTACGTTATCAACGAATTACGTATGTATTTGTTATTAATTTAAAACGAATGTTGTTTTCAAAGTTCATGGAAATATTAATTACTTTTTTCGATTATATCCTTACAATAATTATTTATTTTATAGTCCGAAGAGAAAACAACTATTATGATTTGTTAAAAGAGAAAACCATAAGAATATAATAGGTAAATTATTAACAATTTTATTAAAATAAAAAATTAGCAGGAAAAAGATGTAGTCAAACCTTAAATGATATATAAAAAGAACAGATTGTGTCAATATTCAGCATCAATGAAAGATAGTATAAAAAACTCGGGTAGATGGTAAAAAATGAACTCATTGTGAAGATGTATATCTGAATTTCCTCTTTGTTATTGATTTGATTTGATCATATACGATGGATGAATATGTGAACTATATATACAAAGTTAAAAGTTAAGATGGCTAGTAAGTCAAGTAACAAACTAAACTAACTTATAACAAACTAAAAATACACCAACCTAATTAAACACATGTGTAAAAAGAGATCCGCTGCTAAGTCTATACCTAAACTACCCTAAATGAACAACTAGAAACACTAGCCAAGTTGATGTCCATGTCGAGGAAAGCTTATGCAAGGAGATATGGTCATCTGGCCAAGATGATGCATCAGGCAAAGACATGGTGCTTGGAGATACGATCAGGATAGAAACTGGTGCATCAGGCTTGGTCAGAAGTGGAGTATGGTGCATCAATGACAAGCTGAATTGGTGAGATTGGTGCATTAATGACAAGCATAATTGCTTGAATTCATTACCTCCTCAAGCTGGAGAATATATATTGATTACTCCAAGCTTGGACAATAAGTGATGAAAGATGAAAGGTTCAAGTGGTTTGGTTTGGAGGTCTGGAGTTTGTTCATTTGCAGTGACAGGTAGTAGATGATATAGTTTGTTTTGTAGATGTTCCCTTATAACATAACAATCAATCTCGATGTGCTTGGTCCTTTCATGGAAGACTGTATTTGCTGCTAGGTACCTGGCAGAGTTATTATCACAGTACAAAAGAGCAGGTTTTTTATAAAGAACCTGTAAATCTGTTAGTAGGTAAGTTAGCCATTGAAACTCACAAGAGGCAATGACCAAGGCACGATATTTTGCCTCAGGTGAAGATCGTCCTACTATGTTTTGTTCCTTAGATTTCCAAGATATGAGGGAATCTCCAAGAACATACAATAGCCTGAGATAGACTTTCTAGTATCAGGGCATGAGGCCTAGTCAAAATCAGTAAAACCTTTGAGTTGTAGGGTGGAAGATGTAGGATAGAACAATCCTTGGCCAGGGCAATTTTTGATGTATCTAAGAATTCTGGTCAAGGCTTGGTGGTGTTTAATAGTAGGATTAGCCATGAATTGGCTTAGATGTTGGATAGCAAAGCTTATATCAGGTCGAGTGTTGGTAAGATAGAGAAGCCTCCCAACTAACTATCAATACAAGAAAATATCATGAAACAATGAGTTATCAAGTTGATGTAAATGGGCATTCTTGATCATAGTGGTTGGCATAGTCTTAGAATGAAGGAATCTAGTATCATACATAAGATCTAGAGTATATCTCCTCTGACATAAGGTGATTCCATAATGGTTCTTAGCTACTTCAAGCCCAAGAAAGTATTTCAATGTGCCTAAGTCTTTGATTTTGAAAGAGGAGTCTAAATGGTTTTTAACATAAGAGATTTTGGTGAGGTTATCACCAGCAAGAATCAAATCATCCACATAGATAAGGAGGCAGTGAATTTAGAGTTGTGAAGTTTGGTGAAAAGGGAATGGTCATGGTGGGATTGCTTGTAACACAAGGAAACAAGAGAGTTGGATAATTTGGCAAACCATTGCCGACTTGCTTGTTTTAAACCATATAATGATTTGTGGAGTTTGCAAACAATATTAGGCAGAGAAGCAGAGACTCCTAGAGGTAAGGTCATTTAAACTTCCTCATGTAGGTCACCATGGAGGAAAGCATTGTTCACATCCAATTGTTGTAGGATCCAACCAAGTTTTGCAGCAATGGCCATGAGTAATCTATCAGTGGTTAACTTGACCACATGGGAAAAAGTATCATAGTAATCTAAGCCTCCAGTTTGGTTGTAACCTTTGGCCACAAGTCTATCTTTGTGCCTCTCAATGGTGCCATCAAAGTGAAATTTTCATTTGTAAACCCATTTGGAATCAATGGCTATCTTATCAGGTGGTAATGGGACAAGGCTCCAAGTATTAACTTGTTCAAGGGCTTTAAGTTCAGTATTCATGGCTTGGATCCACTCTTTTGATTTAATGGCCTCTTTATAAGTCTTTGGTTCATCTTGGATGATTATAGATAAGCAATGTGGTAGGGAATGGGTAGAAATGGAATTATAAGCCAAGACTTTACTTAAATGGTGTTTTAGGTGGACTTTAGTGAAAGCAAGGTTGGTGTGGAGAAGATTACAATGGAAATATTTTAAGTAGGATGGGGGTTAGAGATTTTGTGAGATCTCCTAGGTTGGGTAGTAGAGTTGTGAGGAGAGGGAAGAGAAGTGGCAATGTCTTGGTTGTGATTTTGGGTGTTTGATGGTTGTTGGTTAGGAATAGGAGAATTAGCAATAGGTAGAAAAGGGGATGGATGGTTAGGTGAATAATCAAGGAAGGATAAATGGTCATTGGTTTGAGTAGGAAAAGTAGTAGGAAGGTCAGGAGGTTTATGATGGGGAAATATTTGTTCATGGAAGAACACATTTCTCCAGACAAAGATCTCTCTACTGATTAAGTCAATTAGTATGAAGCCCTTTGTGTCTGGTTTGTATCCAAGGAATAAGGATTTCCTAGTTCTTGGATCTAATTTTTTTCTATGACTGGTGAGAGTTGAAGCAAAGGCAAGACAACCAAAGACTTTAAGGTTGTGAAAGGAAGGTTTTTGTCTCATAAGGACTCCAAAAGGTGAGTGTTATTCTAGGACATGGGTGAGTAACCTATTGATAAGGTATACTACATGATTTGCAGCATACCCCCAAAAATCCTTAGGCAAGTTAACATGGATTATGAGAGATCTTGTAGTGTTCTGGATGTGCTTGTATTTCCTTTCCACCATATCATTTTGATGAGATGTTTCAATGCAAGATGTTTGGTGTATGATGCCAAGATTGGCATAGAAAGTAGGCATGGAAAACTCTAATCCATTGTGAGTCCTAATTTGTTTATCAAATTGAACAGAAACAAGCTTTATAAAGTTTTGAATAAGGATTCTTGCTTCTGACTTATTAGCCATGAGGTGAATCCAAGTGTGCCTAGTGAAATTATCCACTATAATTAAGAAATATCTTTCTCCATAGATAGTGGGACTACCTAATGGTCCCCATTTTCGTGACCCGGTTTTCAATTGGAAGACTGACTTTGCGACTTAGGAAGAGGAAAACTTGATTTCTACATCTCCCATTTGATTTGGAGTCGACACTACATTTTTTGCCGTTAAAATATGGTCTTTAAAAAAAGATTCTGAGCTCGGGAGTCGATTACACAACAGAGAAGGTATTAGCATCCTGTCTTCCCGTATTAAAACGGTACCCTCACTAATCACATGGACTTTTATACCCTTAAATTTTTTATTTAAAATTCAATTACCAAAACAAAACTTTTTTATTTTTTATATTTGTGTCTGATAAGAGTTTATCTTGCTCCTACGTATCCCTATGTGCAATAGGGAAATCAAGACTACGTAGCTCTGGTTCGAAAATAGGTTGGTCAAAATATAATTTGAATTTTGTCGTCTTTAGGATATGTGAAGGAGTAGAAGCTAATGTTCGCACTGCACCAAGTCTCAAATAGATATTTGAAATAGTTAAAATTTAATTGTTTGTGAGATTGATGAAGCAACATAAACTAATGTTCGTACCACATCTAATCTCAAATATGTTTTTGAAATAGTTAAAATTTAATCGTTTGTGAGATTGATGAAGCATAAAAAACTAATATAACCATCACATCTAATCTCAAATAGATTTCTGAGATAGTTAAAATTTAATCATTTGTGAGATTGATGAAACAACAAAAACAATGTTCGCACCACATCTAATCTCAAATAGATTTTTGAGATAGTTAAAATTTAATTGTTTGTGAGATTGATGAAGCAGCAAAAACTAATGTTTGCACCGCATCTAATCTCAACTAGGTTTTTGAAATAGTTAAAATTTAATCGTTTGTGAGATTAATGAATAATAAAAAACGAATGTATGCACAACATCTAATCTCAAAAATGATTTAAAAAGGTAATCAGAATATTTTATTTTTTGAGTAGAGAACCTAAATTTTATTACATTATTATTAGAGAATCTATTTTTTAATTACATAGAACTTTTTTATAAATGAATTTATATAGGAAATAACCTAAAATAATTTATGAAGATAAATCTTCACTCATAACAACCTAGTTGATAGGCCTTTATCATTAGTACTTTGGATTATATGCTATAAATTATGGATGCACTAAAAGGTTAAAAAGGCAAAATAGAAATAAAATGAAAAAGAAATGAAAATAAGAAAGAGGAAGGGGTGTACACGGGTTCTCAACCCTCAAACCCAAAAGGGGGTTTGGAATCCTAATTTTACCTTCTCTCTTCTCCATTCCTTCACGACAAAGGGGATTGGGAGGCCGAGGCAGTTATTGAGTGTGACTACCAATGTATCCTAGCTTATAAGCAGTGAATTGAGTAACGAAAATGCTTGAAACTCATCATTTATCATCAGAATTATCTTTTTCAATTGGTAGGAAATAACATTTAATGAATTCAAATGCTCTATCATATGCTAGTCATCTTTCTAGTCATATTTGCGAGTTTTCGTTTGAATTGTAGAGTCATGTTTTAACCATAAGTCGTAAGTATTTTTCTATGTTCATACATGCTCAAATAAAATTTTAACAATATACTTATGTCAATTTTCAAGAAATGGGCTCATGCATATCCTTAAAAGTTATCCATCTTTGTTTGTCTTATATTCTAGCATGTCTTTTCAAGAAATGCGTTCATACATATTCTTGTAGTATAAGTGATGATGGCCTCCAATAGGAATAGTTTTCATCTGTCCATTTGAGCATGTCCAATCAAATGTGGTGGTAGTAGCTCCTCCATCGTGGATTAAATAGGCTAAGCCCCCCTGATGAAGCTAAGAGCTCTAATACTATTGTTGGAAAATTCATAGTCGGTTTTCCTCCTCTGTGTGAAGCGAAATGTTTACTTGCATAAGCGATTAGTAGACAAATAAAAAAAATAAAAAATAGAAGAATAACATTGAGAATTTGAATGTGGAAAAATCTACTCAAATAGAGAAGTAAAAAACCACAAACCCTAGTCCATAAATTTCTTCAAAGTATGATAACAACATTTGTATTTCTGACTCTAAGAGGTTAGCATTCACCCTCACCCAACTACCATGGAATACAATGTCTCTCTATACTATCACTAAGAATAGTTTAGTTTCACAATATGGTGGATATCAACTTTCTCACTTACTCTCTTTGTTGCTCTTTTCACTTACTTATCATTTCTTCCTCACAAGTTCTCTTTATATATATACTGAATGGTAGGAAGGCTTCTCCATAAAGAGATAATAGAAGCTTAACATTTGTCATATTTTTAGGACACCTTAAAAATGATATCCTTTTTATATGTTGGATTTCATAGTCATAAGAGTCAATGAATAATTTCAAAATTTTGGAGAGACTATCATTAAATATATTCAATAGATCATATGCAAAGGTTTAATAGTTATGTGCCCATATTCAACTATTCACATACCAAACTTTTAATGACCATATTCTCCCATCAATTAGAAAGTATTCCAAATACTCTATATTTTTAATTGGTGTGGTCGTTTAATAGTGAAAGTAAGGTTTTTGACAATAACGAATTATATTTAGTTATTTCAAGTAACAAATGTTTTTAGAGCTATAAATATTACACTCATGGTTTGTTTGGTTGGGGAAAGAAATTGAGGAGAAAGATTATTAAGAGAAGAAAGATGTGAGAAAGATAATAGATTTTTATATTGTTTGGTATGAGTGAAAGAAAAAGGAACGAGAAGAGAAAAATGATATTATGTTTTAAAAGACAAAAACACCCTTCAAATAAAAAAATATTTGCCTAAAATGAATAATTTTCAAAGGTCAAAATAGTCATTTCATACAATTAACTTTATTTATCCAACTTTCTCTTCATATGTGGTGAGAAGGAATTATTGTGGGTCCCACATCCCTTTTACTCTCTCCACCTCTTCTTTCTTCTCAACCAAATGAGAGAAAAACATACTTTCTATCACATTTCTCTTCCTTCATCTTTTTTCCCTTCTTTTTCCCTAGAAACAAATGAAGGCTAAAAGATTAATTCAACAATCATAATAGATCTATATCCAAGAATTGAAATGATATTGATTACTCTTATGCTTCATTTGGTTGGAGGGAAGAAAGTAAGAAGATAGAAATATGAGAGAAAGAACTTGAAAAGTGAGAAAAAGATGAGAAAAAGAGAGAAGTTTTGTATTATTTGGTTGTATAGAAAAAGAAGAGAAATGAGTGATGTTACTCTTTCACTCTTCCTCCCTCATTTTCTCTTCATATAAGAGAAGAACAAATTTTGGTGGGTCTCACTTCCTCTTTTACTCTCTCTTCTTATATTCTCTCCTCAACCAAATAAGAGAAAGAAGAACTTTCTCCTCATTTTTTATCCTCTCCTTCTCTTTCTCCCTTCTTTCTGTCCTACCAAATGAAGGCTTAAATCTTGATCATAAAATTCATTATTGTATTTTTATAAAATATAAAAGTGAAATAATTGGTATGTATTGTTAGCAAATAAAATATTTGTTTGGCCTTTAAATTATGTTTAGAAGATAAATAACATGGCCAGTGCATTATTTAATGAGTTTAATATATTGGTATTAATAGTGTAAGAGTTTTTTATATTATCATTATATCATTCATCATTCATGTTTTAAATAACATTATGTTGGTGTGGCAGAAGCGATCATTGTGTAGTGCTGGCTAGAAGCAATCAAATAAAGGGCATAGAATAAACATAAGAGGAGAAACAAGAGAGTTTGGTAACAAGGTTCAGCCAATTATGCATAGCTACCAAGATATTATTAGAGAATAAATATTACAAACTCTAACACACTCATGGGCTCAAGTGTCCATGAAGTGTTTCTATTTGTTGTTTATATCTGGTGCACTTAATAACAATTGACTTGAGTCCAATATATAACATTGATATTTTACTCTATGTTAATACTAGGCAATATGGTGCTAACACAATAACATATTTCAAGCATCCCCAAATGAGATATGCTAACAATTAACATCATTCACTATGACATCCTAGACACGCCATTAGGATATTCTACTTCTCATCTCAAATGAGATCATTCTCTCAACATCTAAAGAGATATTATCAGCACCTGTCCCACGGCCTAACTCATCACGTGAGTCTTTATCTCCACCTTGATCATAATTCAATACATGAACTGCTAGGATTCTGGATCAACACATATATCGCCCATACTACAATTTTGTCATGTTTCCTTCTCCTTCAATTCAACTATTTTATGCTTGCACAATACCTTTGACACACCTTGTCTAGCCATCATGTCTTCATCATATTTAGCCATTATCTTACACATGGGTTAAGAGTCATCTACTAATTGGCTTTGATACCAATTGTTGGTATAGTGGAAATGATCATTGTGCAGTGTTGGTCACAAACAATCAAATAAAGGGCATATAATAAAGAGAAGAGGACATGATAATTTGGTAACGGGGTTCAGTCAATTGTGCCTACGTCCCCGGGAGCGCTAAGCGGCTACCAAGATATTATTAAAGAATAAGGATTACAAGCCCTAGCAAACACATGGGCCCAAGTGCCCATAGGGTGTTTCTACTTAGTGCTTCTATCTGGTGCACATTATAACAAGGGACCTAAGTTCAATATATAACATTCATATTCTACTTTATTTTAATACTAGGCGATATGTGACTAACACAATAACATATTTCAAGCATCCTCAACACGTTGACTGCTAAATAAAAGTAAGAAAGAAAAAGATTTATACAGTGATAATGTAAAAGTTTATTACATTGTTATTACATTATCCATTGTTCATATTTAATGTTGCTAACTTTTAAATATAAGTAATACAAATGAATGATGGATGATGTATTGATTGTGTATAAAATTTATACTGATAATGCATAAATATTATACTAAAAATATAATACTTGTAAATGGTAAATCATGTAATGAACATATAAAAACTTTACATTGACATAGTATATATATTAAACTCTTATTTAATTTTGAATGCAATGTTAAACTTAGACTGTTCTTTAAATTAGATTTGATTGAAACTATCTTCATACGTGTTTGCTACTAAAGTCGCATCTCATTTGATTTCATAAATTTCTTCCAATTGATAGTTTTTCACTCATTTTTATTTTCTTTCTATATAGTATACAAAGTAGTTGCGTGGAAAATGCTAGAAATATTGCTATTACACTAACATATTGGGGTAAGCTATTTGAACTTAATCATGAAACCGATCAAATTGAACCAAACTAAAAATAAATATGAGTTGGTTCATTCTTATGGTTCAATTTTTCTATGAAATTAGTTATATTCGGTTCAGCCCATAATTTCATCTCATAATTTCATCTCATAAGGAACTTGATAATGCCAACTAATTGATATCTATGCAACGATGGTTTGAATGTATTTTTTGTAGATTTAGTAAATAGATCATCCTACCACTAAATTTCATTCTCTTAAAGCTTTGTTTGCGAGTGTAATTTTAAAGGGAAAGAAAAGATGAGATATGACTTTACAAAACATTCACTTACTTGGAAGTTGAATGAATGAGAGATAAATGTTTTAGAGGACCCTCTAAAACCTCATGTGTCTATTTATAGTTCCCTCAATTTGGGGTTTTTCTAGAGACAAAATGTAAAAATATCTAAATATTTTTAGTAAAATTATATAATTATATATTAGTGTTCATTTCTCATTATTGATTACATTTTTAAAGGAAAAATAAAACATATTCTAACATTATCATTAAGTTTACTCTCCCCATCTAAATTTCATACACACAAATAAGGGAGGGGATTGCTCTCATTTCCCATTTCCTTCTTAGCCCTTTGACTCATCTTCTTCCATTTCCCTCATAACTCCCAAACATATTTAGGGTCGAGTAGGAGACAAACATAACACGTCCTTGTCCCGTCTCATGGTCACCCATTCTTCATATTTGTATGTATTTTTGTTCAATTGTGTGCAGAGTAATTAAATATATTTGGTCAAAAGTGTTATTGATTCTCTAATTGTTTTTCATCATATATATGATTAACAAAATATATATATATATATATATATATATATATATATATATCATTTTATATGTGAAATTACATATAATAATAATAAATAATATTAAGAAGACTTTCTCTAAAATAGGTATATATTATATTTAATCAGGTCTAGGATCAGGGTCGGATAGAAATACTAACTCGATCAACATTTTGATTCGGGTTAGCTTCAGATCTAGGATTGAGTCTGTATTTAAATAAATGATCCAATCAATATTTATGGCCGAGTAAGAGACAAGCCTTACACAGTCAAATCTAGCCTATACTCACCCTAAGGAAAATGTAACACTGTGAATTACAATAGTTTTAGGTCTAAGTGGAATAGGTCTATGTCCCAATAGAATATGTTTAGCATATTACCTTGTTTTAAAAAATAATCTTGGTAGCATTTTCCAAAACTTTTGATATGTTGAAGTTTTGGACAATTTCAAGCATTTGCACTTGACATGGACATAATTACTGCAGCAAAAGGTTTCAGGAATGTTATAAGAATTGGATTGGAGCAGGCAGTCCCACCAATCCGACCAATCTGACCATTGACCGGACTTGAAAATGACTTTAGTTTACAGTCTTAATTAAATAAGGGGTTAAACCATTTTGAATCGGAGAAATTCTGACTCGACCATGTTAAACCCGATTAAATCATAGTAACCCAAATAGTAAAGCAAATGATTCACAATTTTTTTTAGAAAAAGTGAAACAATCTTCTAATAGTTTATTTGACTTTCGTGTAAAAAAAGTTGGAGGAATGTTACTTCAATATAATTATACATAATTATTAGTTATATAAAATTTTGCATTTATATATAATTATATATTATAGATAATTATTAATTATATATAAAATCACTCAATATGACTAGACGATTTAACCGATTAACCCAGTTAAACCTAATATGAAATATCTTTTAGTTTGATATCGAGCTCGGATTTCACAACATTAGTTTTAGGGGCTACAAAATCCTGACAAATTGGAATTTGTAGTCAAGGCTAGTTCTAACCTATCTAAAGCTTATTAAGATTTTTTTCCACAAGCAAAAGTTTAAATTTTTATGGGGAATGGGAAATTTTGAGACTGTATATTCTTATACTATATGTGTCTCAGTTTTATCAGCAATTTTTTATAGAGATTATGTAGAACTTAAAAACAAAATTTGAACAAACAATTAATTTATAAATTTTAAATTTCGATGAACCCTAAAGTTTTAATTATGTTTATTATCATGTACCAAATGAATCTGAAATAAAATATAAAATGTAATAAAATCAGTATAAAATTTATAAGAATAAACATATTAATAAAATAAAATTGAAAATGAAAATATTTAATTAAAATTATATTTTTCTAAAAAATGGAGTACTTATTATCATGGCTGTAAGCTATCGCATTTATGCCATCTCCTCAAAATGGGTCCTATCTATCTATAATAGAAGTAGACTCACGTTTATGTATTTACACATGATGATAATTTTTTGGTGCGTGATTAAGAATACAAATGTTATTCGTATATTTCTATGGTTAAAAATAAACATATTACCCGTACATTTATATTGTTAATAACACATATGTTACCTGTGGATTTGCATGGTTAAAAACGTACATGTTACTCGTATATTCGTATTGTTAAGAACACATATATTACCCGTGCAAATGAATAGTGATCTAAACCTCTTCAAACACATAAGGAAAATAAATGACAATTTCAAATTTAATTTTTCTAATGAAAATAAGAAACCGAAACATGATATTAAGTGATTTTTTAAAATAAATATTTTAAAAATGGTAAACAACTATGTAATATTTTCAATTTCCAATTCAAATTTTTTTAATATAGTGAAATAATAATATTGGAAATAAATTATTAATTAGTCGAATAGTTAATTGGATGATGATATATTATTAGTGATTTGGAATTAGTTAGGTGTTTACACTTGAATTAATAATTAGTAAGATGAGAACGTTGTAGAAAATGATGTGTTTGGTCTGTTATTGATGAATTAGTGGCCTATATTGTTATTGTTATTGTCCATTTGTTAACATTTAAATTACACTTGAGATTTCTTCTATCAAATTCATTTTGTTAGGTCTAACATTCTTTGGGTTAGGATGATAGTAATAAATATTTTATTTTGAAAGTTAAAAAAGTTGAAAAGTATGTTGGAACTCTTGATATTCTTAAAATTAAGAATTGTATGGCCAATAATATCAGTAAGGTGATCATTTCACAATGACACCTCAACTTTAACTTTCAAACAATCATATGAATAATAATTTTAAATATTTAAAAAAACAAACACAAATAGGAAAAAACTTTAAGCGTGATTTCTTTACTTGTCTCTTCCAAGCACGCAGGTGAAAGCAAAATCATTTAAGAGTTATATGAAATCAATTGTAGGAACAAAATAAATGAAAAAATACAAAATTTATACATCAAAGGTAGTGAGGTATGTTGAAAAAAATGCAAACTTCTCATTGAAGCAATATACCAAAAAAATAAACAAAGTTATAATACAAATAACAAAAAAATTACATTGAAGTATGGTAAAAAAATTTAGAGATGAAACACTAAATGTGAGATAAACATATACAAGTCGTTCAAAACAAAAATATAGATAGTAGAATAGAACATACAAGTGATAAAAATGTAAATTTTTAGCCAAAGATGGTACAAAAGTACATAAAAAATATCAAATAGTTTAAGAATAAACATTTGCTACGAAAAACAAAAGTTTGAACTATAGACTACCCTTTTTGCAAAATGAAAACCAAACACATCTATTGTAATAATGAACATTGCAAAAGAGTTTTGCATAAATGCTCGAAGATATTTATATTTACATGTGTATTTGATAGACCAAAAAAAGAGTTGGAGAAGGAAGAGTTAGTTTAAGGATAATAAAAATGTATTTTGGTATTAAAAAAGAATTAAAATGTTGAAAATGAATTTGAGATAATGAAATGTGTTGTTACAAAGCAAATAAAATGTGTGTTTAGAAAGCAATGATAATAAAAATGTATTTTGGTATTAAAAAAGAATTAAAATGTTGAAAATGAATTGAGGGATAATGAAATGTGTTGTTATAAAGCAAATGAAATGTGTGTTTAGAAAGCGAATGATGAGGTGATGACAAGTGGATGGGATATGTGAGTACAGAATATTAAAGTTGTGGTTATTATAGAAAGCAAACTAGCAGCGTACCCGTGCACTTGCACGAGTCGCTTCTTTGTTTATGTATAATGCAAATATAATATACACATATTTTATAATATCAATAAATCATGTATTGAAATATTATATTTCCCATTCATATAGGTGCAATATTAACATTGATTTTTGAGTGTATATGTAGAATATTAACAATTATAAGTTTGTATAAGCATTTATTTGTTGAAAGTGTGATTATAGAAAATATTTGATTCTTAAATAACTCAATAAATAAAATTCAAATTGTATTGGATAATATCTCACCTCTATATTCTCTATATAAAATTATAAATATAAGGAGTTATTTTTTCATCATATTTATTGTGATTACGTTTATAAGTATCATATAAAGTCATAAATATTTTTTAGCATATCTCTTAAAGTGACATGTGGCATGAGGGAATGAGAAAGTGACATGTGACATGAAAGAGTTTTTTTTATTATATTGTTAATAGATAGATAGTTAAATGATGACACATGAATGTGATATGTGAGGAAAGGAAATTAATGGTGCAAGATGTATATGGAAATGATAGTGTGTATGTGAGCTCGTCATAAGAGTATGAGGATGTTTTGGAGGGGAAAAAGTAAATGAGAGCATGACATATGTCCAAGATAAAAAAAAATGAGAGCATGACATGTGTCCAAGAGGAATAATGTTGGGACCTTAGAGCATGACATGTGTCCAAGAGGAAAAAATAAATGAGAGCATGACATGTGTCTAAGAGGAATAATGTTGGAACTTTTTTTTCTTATATAGTTAATAGATAGATATATTGTCATTCATTTGACACATGAATTATTTATGATAAATGTGAAGTGGTTATATACTGTATACAATTCAATAAACTTTGTTCATTGATTTTTATCATTATTATTATGGTAACCCAAACATTCTTTTTGTTTAACTTTAAAATTATGTTTATTTGCTGAAAAAACAAGTGATAATTTTGTAATAATTATATTAAAGGGGCATAAATGCACAATGTTTTAGAAGGGTAGTGGTTACAATAGGAGCTTTCTTTCTCCTACTGAACTTGAAGAAAACATGGAGAATCCATCAGTCTATGTTATATTATGTTTCTGATTTGCTATATGATTTGTGGGCTTATGTGTTTGTGATAAAGCATTGTGCAATTTTGTTTACCTTTGGAAAGTAATTAATTTGTGTTTCTTTTGTTCCTATAAGTTTGTGGTTGTTCTTGTGCTAGCAACGTAAATTTCACTTCTACATTCTTTTAAATTATCGTTGTGGTCACCTTGCCATTATGTTATATTACCATAATTTTGGAAAATTGTAGAAAAGTTAGACCAATGTGACTGAAATTTTAATCATGATGATATTGGGGAGACTTCTCAGACCAACCAAATGCTACAAGGCATGTGTTGTAATTGGTTATGTTTGGGGTAATTTTTTGTTGTTCTTTTTTATTATTATCAAAATTGTCTCTTTAGTGGTTGTAACACCATCTGCAATAAAATTTATTATAACCCATGAAATAAGAACTCATTGGAGATGTTCTTAGTAACCTTAGTGGCTAATATATTTATAGATATAAAAATGACGGCTCAGTATACAAGACTCTCAATATATTTATAGATTTACGTAGTTTTATGTCACTAAGCAAATAGACTGTTCCTAGGATTTGAACTCATGACTTCGTGATCACTAAGCAACAACTTTACCGTTGCAACCAAACCCACCTCATTGTACACAAATGATATGTTTATAGGAATTGTTTTGGCTGATACACATGTATATATACTCTTTTAAGTAAATTGCTGAAAGTGAATTGTTGTGTTGGATGGCAATGTCATTTTCTTTCATAATCATACAGAAGCCCAAAATGGAGTATTTTAACTTCATCAAATGTCAAAATCTACTAATCATTGAACATCTTTTTTCATCAATGACTGTTTCTTGCTGTGGCAAAATAGTACTAGAGAACACTTCTTCAGCTGGCTTTTGAATATGTATGTTTGTTCTTGCATGCACATAAACATACCAATACCAATCATTTGTGTTTCTTTGCAGTTTTGTGAAGTCAAAATTTCATCCTGCAAGTTATTGCTCTTGTTATGGATATAATCTGAATTCTGACAGTTACTAAGAACAAGTTAATTTGATTCTACATGTGGCTTTTACTACCCCTGGGACACTGCAAAGAGGTGCTCCTCTCAATTGAATCACAGAGAAGTAGTATAGACAACAACAACGAAGCATTTATCCCACTAGCTGAGATCGGCTATTTGGACCGAATGACGTTATAATGCTCTATCATAAATCATGTTCATTGACCAATGTTTATAAATCCTGCTGGAAAATTTTCACAATGGCCAAAACTCAAGTCACAAATTCAACACCATCAAGTAGACAAGGAACTCAACTACTCCAGTGAAAATTTAATTTGTAACATGTAACAACTTTTTTTCCTTCTATACTATATCCAAAATCAATTTACAACAGTCTAAGTTTATTATCCATACAAAAGAATAAAAATACAACAAACCTCTACAATGATAGAAAAAAAACTCTATCCTTTGGATAGAAAGCAATGAAATCATTCAACCAATAGAAATACTTTGAGGAATATAGCCTACAAAAGAAAATGAAGATTTACAAAAAAATGTTACAAGATTACTTTTCATCTTGATGGACCATCTGATATAGGAAGCATTTCTATCTGTCCACCACCTTCAACTTCTCTTT
Organism: Lupinus angustifolius; assembly: GCF_001865875.1. Lineage (NCBI taxonomy): Eukaryota > Viridiplantae > Streptophyta > Magnoliopsida > Fabales > Fabaceae > Lupinus > Lupinus angustifolius. Next base: position 15,683,413 of record NC_032012.1, read on the forward strand.
CAATCCCAACTTTCTCAGCTTCTCTTGAAATTTGAATATCGGTCGGAAAATAGTATTGGTAAACAAACTTAACTGCGAATCGAGGAAGCAATGCTGCTATCATGATTCCGAGCAAACATAACCAGAACAATGCAGTGCCTCCAGCATGAAAGAAAGCCCTGCCAATATGGAGAAACATGCAAGTGTCAAATCTTTAGTCTTTACATACCATAGCAATGTAGAATTGAAAATGCTTTTCGATCGAAAATGCCGCAAAAATATACATAAATGGATGCTATGACACTAGATTCATTTGCTTAAAACTATAGAAAGAGCAAAAGAATGTTAAATGATAATGCATACCAGTAACCAAACAATGAAGGTATAGCATCTATTATCATGACACAAAGGAAAGTTGCAACTATGGAACCCCAAATGGAAACATGAGTAACCCAACTCCATCTTCCAACATCCATGGCTAAGTGTAAATTAACCAAAATAACCACTGCAAGAGTCCAAAGATCTCCAATACTTGATATATCAATAGTGCTACTCCAATATGCAAAGAGGGGAACCCAAAATATAACCAAACTTTGCCATAAAGTATCAACCATTGTGAACAAAAATAATCTTTTGTTATAGGCTTCATGTCTTTGGCCAGCACCATAGAGCTGAGGGTGCTTTAAGAGAGTTCTTTTACTGAGATCTTTGTCTAGAATACCAACAACAATAGTTGGTAATGAAGTGTAGATTATTGAATATAATGTACTGCTCCATTCATTTATAGCAGTTGTTGAAGTGAAGGCAGTGAAGAGAACATACCTAGAGAAAAGAGTCACATAACAAATTGTTACAAGGTTATGTTTTGGAGAAATACATCCAATAACCATAGTTTTTAGAACATATTTAGATTTACAACTATAACGAAGGCATCAAAAGCCACAAATTAATAAACAAAAGCTATTATCTAACACTACTTATTTATACCTGGTTAATGATGTATAAATTAATGGATTATCGCATGTGTGGGATGGTCAAAAGGTTGTTTAATTGATACATTCACGATTAATAGTCAATCATCCGGTGCATGTGGTTAACCGCGATTTTACACCTCATTAACTTGGTGGAAAAGATGGTGTGAAATATTCGTGTGAGAATATATTTTTTGTACTATCAAGGGTATCTTTTCACCCTATGGGTAAGGAACTAATCACTTTCGGGGTTCGTGACTTCCCTCCTAACAAGTGTTGCTCACAGGTTTCGAAACCTTAGACATTTTGGGGTTGAAACAAAGTCACCTTAGGTTCAAAAGCAAAACTTTTTTAAGTGAGGTTTTTGGCATAGTTTAAGGTTCTATGACTAAAGCTGCTACTATATACATTTGCTAAATCATATATAACTTACCAAAATAGGACAAGAACAAGGACAGCATTTCTGTAAAAGTTGTATAGTATCATGTAACCAAGTCTTTGGTAATTCCAGTGACCATGTATCAATAAGAGAGGAACTAAGAACCTAAACTGTCCCATTGCAAAATCTGATGCCATTACAGCTTGTCTACCCTCTTGTCCACTGATTCCAACTCCAACATCAGCCATTTGGATCATTGATACATCATTAGCACCTGCAACACATGCATAATGAATTTATTCTACTACACATAACACAAATCAAGTCACTCAAAATTATACATTATTTAGTTTAATATCAATGCTTTTTCTGTCTTTTGTTCTTTTTGTTCTTGATTTTAGTTGTTGACTTTCGTAGAGAGGGAAACAGCCCGGATGACCGGCTAAGGCCCCTAAATGACCGCTCAGTGATAACCGAGATTGATAAGTTGAAAGAAGTCAAGTTAAGAATTCATACCATCTCCAATGGCTAGTGTCATGTCTGAAGTTCTCTTCTTAACAAGGGAAACAATCCCAGCCTTCTGCAATGGCGCCACCCGACAACATAGAACAACAGAACATCTACTTGCAAGTTGAAATAGCTGGATCAACAAAAGTAGTGGAAATCAGGAAATAAGACATCAACAAGAAAGGCATTGCTAAACTACATTCAAGATTTAATTGAACTAACCTGTTCTTCAAGTTTACTGTCAAGGATATGTACAAGGCTAGTACCATCAATAACCAAGGCTACCAGAGTTGGAAGTGAATCGGAACTTCCTTCGGATGTAGACGCGAGTTTTTGAGTCATGACAATGGCATCTTTCAACTTCCTTCTACTTGACTCTTTATTGTTGCTATTAATTGTAATTTGAGTCATGTTTCTTGTTAGGAGCTTTGAGGAGTAGCCAATTGATATGGCAGTTTCCTGTTTGTCCCCAGTTAACACCCATACTTTAATTCCCGCCGTCCGCAGAGACTCGATGGCTTCGGGCACACCTTGCTGCAGCTTATCTTCAATAGCAGTTGCACCTAATATGCAGATATTTCTCTCTATGTTGCTAGCAACCTTGCGAAGCGTCGCGCCCCTACCAAACAAAGCAGCGCTTGCTGTCTCGAAGGCAGCATGCCATTGCTCAAATTCTGAAGTATTCAATTCTCGTATTCCGATAACAAGTGTTCTCAAACCCTGTGTAGAATAAGAGTGAAGATGGGTTTCGGTTTCTCTTATTATGTTCATGTCAAATGATTTATCCTTCACACTAAGCATTGATGTATCTGCCCCTTTAACAAAAAGTTTCACAGAATTGTCTGGGTAGCCCAATATAACTGACATCCTCTTCCGATCACTATCGAATTCATGCATACCTAAGACATTGAACCTGCATTGTCCATAATGGGAATATTCATTAAAAAGAGAATAACCAAAATATCTCATTATAGGACTTCTCATGTTATTAGCTAAGTTAACAGTCCAAATGATGAGAGAAACATATTATTTTGAAAACTAAAAATAGTTCAACTTACCTTTGTCTTTCTCCTTGAATATCAATGATTATATGACCCGAGGTTCGTTCTATAAGCGTAAAACCGTAGGCAGCAGCGGCATAAGCTAATGCTTGTTCATCTGGTGACTCCCCTTGGTAATCTATCAGCTTGACATCAGGATCAGATGTGTCAACAACAAGAGGCACAATAGTATTGCAGGCAGCCAGTGCTAGAAAGAAATCATGAATCTGTTTTCCGTCCGTATTTTCGAGTCCACTTCTTGATAATTGAAAAAGCTCTGGATTAACTTTAACCTGCATCTTAGGTCTCAAGACCTTTCCATCTACTGAAATCATATAACAGAAAACAAACATGTTATATTTCAATTATAAACAACATAAGATGCATAAAAGGAAATTCTGCAAGTGTATTAGAACATAGTAACATAATTAAGGAAGAAATCTCACCTACTACAGAATATTCAACTTTCTCATCTTCCAATATGGCTTTTGTAGAACTATAATCAACTCCATAGATGCTTGAACATCGAAACTCCATCTTGTTCTCAGTAAGTGTACCGGTTTTGTCGGAAAAGACATACTTAATCTGCCCCAAATCTTCATTAATGTTTAAAGCCCTGCACTGAAATCTTGATTTTGTTGCCTCATCATACATATTGTTGTCACCAATCATGAAGTAGGCCTGACCGACGCGAACAAGCTCCATAGAAATGTACAAGGATATTGGAATCATGACCTGGAACACTATAACCGACATGAGGAATGTGAAAAGAACTTCAAATCCCCATCCATAATATTTATAGCTCTCTTCTTTCCCCTCTGAAAAATCCAGTTTCCGGTAATAAGGCAAGAGATCCAACTCGTCCTTGTGCCGCTTCAACCAAACGGCTGCGCAAACTGAGGTGACAGTACACAAAGCAATAAGAAAGAATGAGAGCATTATGATCTCGGAGTTCATTCGAGTCTCGAGCCGGCTTCTCTTCGATGGAGCACCTGAGCTGTTGAGCATAGCTTTGGTCTCACCACCACAATATACAGCAACACCAAGTGCCCAACTAGTATTCTTAACTTCACAGCCTCTAAGCACAATATTAGAGGAACCTAGTGACAATCTCTTACCATCAATTTCCATGTTAGCTTGAAATCCATATATGTTCCTATTTGGTTTCTCACACTTGATTAAACCATTGAATCTACCCTTTTCGGAATGTGTCTCTTGTTTCGCATACCTAGTCTTCAAGTTCGACTCACCATCAAGGTTAATAGTTTGAACATATGCTACTCCAGTTGGATCACTAGTTGAAAGCAACACAATATCACAAGGAATGCTTTCATTTGCTTTGATTTTTATGATCTCACCAACTCTTATATCCTTCCATTTCTTCTCTATCAATTCACCATTAACCGAAACTGATGCTAACCTGTTGTTTTCGACTTTATCTGCTCGATGCCGCCTCCAATCCTCGTAAGCATCCTTCACAGCTGTAACAATAAGGACAAAGGCCAATGGCAAAACAGAAACAACCCCTCCAAACACTGCAAGCTGAGGAAGCTGATTGAGGATAGCAATGATAAGAAAATAAATATAAGCAACTCTATGGAATTGTTCAAACAGATTCCTTGGGATAAAAGTGAGGATAGAGTATTTAGTGGTACGAATCGAATTTCCCGAAAATTCAAACCTCTCATTAGTCCTGTCAGGATCATTTACATAAACCAATCTTGCATCCTCATCACTTAGTTCCTTCTGAGACATGCTCAGTCCATCAGAATCAGCACCCTGTGAGCCATACCTTACAGACTTCGATCCAGAACGACTAACTTCCTTCACAGAGTTCGATCCAGAACGACTAACTTCCTTCACAGAGTTCTTAGTACTACCAGAGCTCCCAGAGTGAACTGATGTATTACTTCTCCTCGACGACGATTTCTTCAGGCTCCATGAGGCTTCAGAATTTGAAGAATTCTCAATTGGGTTGCTTGAATCAATCTCAGCAAAGGTTACAGTGTTGCTAGAACTTGACTTTGATTTAGGTAGTTCAGGAAAAACATGCATAGCAGGAACAAACTCTTGTGTATTTGGAGTTCTTGGAGATTGTAACAAAAGTGGCCTAATAGATTCCATAATCTAAGAACCAAAGATTCTAAATTCTCTTATAACAAAGCTAAATCATAAATCTTTGTACATAAAAATTTTATACTAAAACAAGATCAACACATACAAAACGTTAAGAAACAAGACTACAAAGGTTATAATGTTGTTACTTACAAAGAAATATAATGAATGTAACAAAGATAATTATGTGCACCAAACATGTAATAAAATGAATATGAAAAGAGACATGTTGTATAAGAAAAAAATGGTTGTTGAATTAAGAAAAGCGTGTTGGGTAGAGAGAGGTTGAAAAATTGCACAAAGTCAAAGGGTATTATAGAGAAGAAGTGAAGATTTAGAGTCTATGATTGGAATTGGAAGAAAATGAATAACAAGTCGTAATGGGTGGCGCCAACATAATTCTAGAAACATAGAAAAATGTATATTATAAGGTTTGTGTATTTAATTAAACAAGTTCATTATTTGTACAACTACTATACCTAAAGTTACTACTGACATGTCTGCATACAGTATATAATTAAATATGGTTTCTAGATACCCGATATTTAATGTTCAGGCTAATAAAAAATACCCATCTTGTTCTTATTATAGTAATGTATCAACAAAAAAAGTTTGTCGATCTTTATTTTTATCCACAATTAATTAGAAAGTATTTGTATGATTAATCACAACTTTTTTAATAAAAAACATGTACATATTGCCAAAAAAGTTTTATATACTGTCAGTCCATCATTTACTATTAATTTTTAATCGTCATTGAATCTTTAGAGAAAGTAATACAAATGAGAGGAATGAATAATGTATTAACTGTATATAAATACTATCAATCAGTCGGTAAATATTACAATCTTTTTAATACAGCAAATTCACTTTTGTTATAAGTCATTTTGTAAAAGGTTTTGATACATACTTTATCTTTGTTATCGTTACATTTTTCCATTTACCTCTATTAATTTTTTTAATTATTTCTAGTCTTTAAAACTAGAGATTAATTAACAATGAGCATAACTCTATCTACAATTTAGTTGAAAGAATTTGAAAAGTCTTTATGAAGAAGAGGTAAGGAGAGTAATAAGCTATATGTCACTAGTCAATGCTTAAATGAATCTTTTATATATCATGTTCAATAATGTCTGCTTAGAGGACTTATATTAATCAATTTTTGGGGTCTGCATTTGACCGTAGAACATTTTCAAGAGATGGGATAGAATGATTTCATTTAATTTTTTAATTTAAGTGAACAAATTCAAGTTCATAATAAATAAATAATCCTATGGGAATTTGGTTCTTAATTGTGGACTCGTTATGGTTATCTCGATTTTTTTTATTTTCTTTTATGACTTACCCAGAATTTTTAACATTTGATGTCGGATATAATTGTCTTCAGAATTTTAAGGTTTAAATACTTTTTTTTTGTTTTTTATCTATTATAAAATTATATTTTGTTCCTATATATTTGTTAATTTTTATTTTGATCCTTTATTTTATATTGCTAAAACTTCAAGTTCGTCCTTCGGTCAATAATGTCCATAATGGGGTGACATCTATCCTTCTTGACTACTAACTCTTCCTGCATGGTAAGCTTCTGTATCTTTAGTGGATATGATGTTGCTTTCCTCATTAATATATAGGGGGAATTAGGATCAAACTCATGTGCTTCCACTTTAACTATGTTTGCTAATTGTTTTTGGATAATAAATGAAGAAAGGTGAGGTACAGAATTATGAAATATATTTATAAAATCTTCATTTCATTTCATTCTTTTATGAAAATCAACTACACTCATAAAATATAACGCATATTAATTTAGATTAACTTCTCATGTTAAATCATTAATTAGATGAATATAATAATTTCAAACATTTAACATTTTAGACAGATATACATTAAGCAAAAATTAGAGTATTACAAAAGAACAATGGATTTAATATGAACTCACACATTATTAGTATATTATTTATCATTTATATTTTTTGGGTATATTATTCATCATTCATATATTAATTATCATTTGGCTCTTAAACAAATATAATACAAATGAACGATGAATGATGTATTAACCATGTAAAAAAAATTGCACTAACAATTGTTAGGTATCAGTGGCCTAGGAACATCTACAAGGTGGAGGAGTTGAATAGGTGTAGCGGTTATCAATCATCGCTTCTTGCACCAAAACCCAATTCTGGAAACAGTCCAGTTAATCGATTAACACATAGTATTAATCGATTAACACATGCATAAAACAGAATGATCAGAGACGCAAATTGCACAGTTATTTAAAATCAATTGAACAGAGATAAAACATATATTTTTAAGAACTATTAATAAGCATATGGCAATGAACAATTATGCAAAATATCAGCTATAAATTCAAATTGAAACATCAAGAAAAGTAAAGAAGATTTAAGGAGAGAACATCATGCAAAGATGGATTTTTATCATGGTTCATTTGCGGTCCACTGCAAACTACATCCAGGCCTCCCCTTCAGATCTTGGAAGATTTTCTTCTTCACAATATTGAATATACGTATGATTACACACACCAATTCAAATTACAAAAACATAAGACGCTTCTTTCTTGAAATCTATAACACCTAAACCCTTGGTTTGACTCTACCTATCGCATGAGAAAACCTCTCTCGCGAAACAGCCCCAACCAAGATTCTTGTTTTCAAATCAAGACCTCCTAGTCTCAGTGAAGAATCCCAATCTCTGTGGTGGTACGACACCAAGAGATCAATCCAAAATACACAGAAAACAGATTAAAACAACAAGGGATTATAAGCACAATAATGCTTGAAATATTACAAGTAAAAGACCTTACGACTAACCCACTCACTAATCACTCAAGCCATAAAGAACATGTGAGTTAATCAAAAACAGGAATCAATATATCTCTCTAGCAATCTTTACAAATAACGCATGAACATGTGAGCAAGATAAGAATGAGCATAAGAATGTGAAAAACAGTATGAAAAGTAGAAATCAATTAAGCATGGTAACTCTCTTCTAACACATGCAACTCTCTTGTAAAAATAGAATACAAAACAAAATATGCTCTCTAAATCAATCCTATACAATGGAATACAATGCTACAGTTTTCTAGAAGTTGCCTCTATTTATATTAGGTAGATTTACAGTTGGATTTGTTGCAAACAGTTAAACGGTTAAAACATAAATCAGTTATAACAAATAACAGACCTATTAATCGATTAAGGCTACGCGTTAATTGATTAACCAGTGCAACAAAATGAAACATAAAACAGTTGTAATAGAAACACTGATTTAACAGAAAAACAGTTGAGTTAATCGATTAAGTCACCACGTTAATCGATTAACTGGCATATTAAAATACATGGTTCGAAAGGTAAACTTCTCATATGCTATGTACAACTTCTATACATGTTCTAGTAATTATATTATGCCTAATATGCACATATAACATGTATGATTAATGCATGAATATACAATTAACTAGATGATATGTCTCATGGATATGATATGACAATTATGATGGCTTGAGAGACTTGCACATAGGTTCACCTCACCTATACTCACTTACTACAGTACAAATCTGTTGAAAGCGAGTGTTTAGAGGTTTTCTCCCTCAACAAATTGTCCCCGACAGTGGCGCCAATTTGTTGAAAGAATAAATTCATCTTCTCGGTGTGTTATCTTTTTATTTGGTTAAGTAAGTGAACTCGGTTTTATTCTTTATTCGCCATTTCAGCTTCGTTGAAATAAATTCCAACACCGGTATAATGGTTTCAAGAATATTCAAGTTACAACTTACTTCTAATAATCATGTGAATAAGTTATTCTTTCTTTGCCTCATCTCGGCTTTGTTAGAATAAATTCTAACGACGGTACAATGGTGTCGAAGCAATCCCCTATTACATAATTATTAAGTACCTTTAAATACCATCTCGGCTTTGTTGAATAAGTTCCAACACCGGTTTAATGGTATTTTAATGTACAAAAGTGATGAATAGTTAGTTGTTAGAAACAAATAAATAAAGTTAAGTGACCTTTATTTATTTACTCCATTTCGGGTTCCTTTTATTAACAAACCAAACTTTTTCCTTAAGGAAGGTTGGTATTAAAGAATAAATAAATCATGGAATGTAAATAACAATAAATAAAAAGTTAGCTTCATCACTTTTGTTTATTAAAAGGTGTTTTCAACAAATAAATTTATTGATAACACTTTACTATTTTAGAATTTACACCTCTTTCAAGATTCAATTGTAGTATAGTATAGGGTTATGTCGAACCACAAGGAATTGCCTAATAGAATGAATCATATGAATATGTTAATGCACAAATAATGAGTGAACATATTTTGGTGGTTTTTGTTTTGAATTGATATGAACATAAACAAAAAACATAAACTAAGTTTTAACAAATTCTTGAGGAGACAAGATCATCTTGAATGATGAAAGTATTTCTCAACTTCTTATGTATTTGAACTACTTAGACAAGTTCTTATGTTTTACTTTGATTAACTCCAAAAACCAAGGTATGAAATCCTCCTTTTAGTGTATGTCCTAAAATGGTAGAATGATGATCACTTATATTAACTACTAAACAATACTACATCCACAAAGAGACTAGGTTGTCACACCCTAATCTTGACTA
>NC_032012.1:15693047-15694819 GCF_001865875.1 Lupinus angustifolius
GAATATAAGATCTTAAGAAAAGCATGCTTAACTTGACAAATAAACTAAGTAGTACAACTACTTCTTAGTTTATTTGTTAAGTGTTTGAGACAAGTAATTTTTCATGACTTGAAATCGGTTTTTAGATGATCAATCTAAAGAGAGCATTAAGAAATTCTCAAACAAATAAAATTAACCAAAGCACCAACTTGAATGATTAAAATTCAAATTTAAAATAAAAGAAGAATAAGAAATACATAACCAACATTCAAATTAAATTGTTAGGAGCATGAGCCATCCATCCAAGGATTGGATGCTTTAAGTTCCAAATGAGATTACAAAATGGACTTTTGCATCTCATTTGCATTCGCCTTTATCCTCTTGAATTATAAACTAAAAACTATAAAACTTACTTAAAAAAAGAACTTCTATGAACTAAGAAATAAGAAGAGAGAATTGTGTTTCTACTTCAGGAAAAAAGATTTTCAAGGCAAGAAGTTTTAGACATTTTTGACTGAAGGAAATGCCTTCCTATTTCTAGAATTTCCCTTGCACCACTGAGCTACTTGCTCGCACCGCTCAACAGTTGACCAAGCCCTTCAGCATGGGTTTGGTCACTTGGTCAAGTAGCTTTGTCACCTCCTTAAGCTTGACTCACCAAAGCTAGATGTGAGCTATGGGACCAGCTATGGTGAGCTACTCCTGAAAATCCTAGGTAGGCTACTTGAAGTGATGTCATTGGTGACTTCATGGTTTTCTTGATGGCTAAGTCAAGTCTGGGTGCACACCGCTTAGCACACATGTTGCACCGCTAAGCTGCTTGTTCAGCAGCTTTGACCGTGCTGACTGGGACGTGGCTTGGTTGCACCACTGAGCTGCTTGTTGAGCAGCTTGGGCATGTGCCAGGCTCGTGTCTAACCGTGCCAAGCTTGGTTTCTGACCGTGTCAGGATTAGTCTAGTGCTAGGCTGAGCGGCCAAGCAGGTCCGCTCAGCTACTTGCTTGAGCAGCTTGGTCCAGGTCAGCTTAGTGTGGCTTGGTCCACACTCAGCTTCCTGCTTGAGCACCTTGATTTTGACTTCTTTTTCTTTTTGACATCACTTCAAGTAGCCCACGATAGGCTTTTCAGAGTAGCTCACCATAGCTGGTCCCATAGCTCACAACTAGCTTTGGTGAGTCAAGCTTAAGGAGGTGACAAAGCTGCTTGATCAAGTGACAAAACCCATGTTGAAGGGTTGGGTCAGTGATAAGTGCCAAACATACCTAAAATTCATTCACTTTTATGGCAATTATCTTAAGCATAATTGAGAAAAATCAACTCAAAACAATACTTTTTGTATAAAATATCACAATCTTGTATATTTGTGTGTGTATTTCTTTTTTATGTATTTTGTAGGATTTAGAAAAAAGAAAAGAAGATAAAAAAAGACTCATGTTCAAAAAGACAAAGAAGTCAAAAAACCAAGGTGCTCAATCAGGCAGCTAAGCGTGGACCAAGCCACGCTAAGCTGACCTGGACACCAACCTGACCTGGCCACCAACCTGACCTGGACAAAGCTGCTCAAGCAAGCAGCTGAGCGGACCTGCTTAGTCGCTCAGCCTAGCACCAAACTAGTCCTGGCACGGTTAGTATTCAGCTTGACACGGTCAGACACAAGCTCGACACATGCCCAAGCTGCTGAACAAGCAGCTTAGCGGTCCAACTAAGCAGCTTAGCGGAGAACCAGACTCCTAGTCAAATCAGCAAGCACCAGGCCACATCCCAGTCAGCACGGTCAAATTTGCTGAACAAGC
>NC_032012.1:15694919-15695344 GCF_001865875.1 Lupinus angustifolius
CTTCAAGTAGCCCACCATAGGCTTTTCAGAGTAGCTCACAATAACTGGTTTGATAGCTCACAACTAGCTTTGACGAGTCAAGCATAAGGAGGTCACAAAGCTACTTGATCAAGGGACCAAACCCATGCTGAAGGGTTTTGGTCAGCTGCTTAGCGGGGCTGACAAGCAGCTCAGCGGCCCAGAAAGAATTTCTATAAATAGAGCACATTCCATTCGAGCAAAAAGAATCATTTTTCACATCTAATTCACATATCTCTCACTAGAAATTCTCTCTGGAGTTCTCTCTTCTTGTCTTAGTTTTTAGGAGCTTTATTTCAAGTAAGTTTCTAATTTTAGTTTAGAATTCAAGAGGAGAAAAGGAGAAGGCAAATGAGATGAAAAATTCAATTTTGTACTCTCATTTGGAACTCAAAGCATCCAATCCT
>NC_032012.1:15695444-15696078 GCF_001865875.1 Lupinus angustifolius
TTTGAATATGGTTATGTATTTATACTTCTTCTTATATTCTAAAAGATTTGAATTTTAATCAATCATGTTGGTGCTTTGATTAATTTTACTTTTTTGAGAAATTATTAATGCTCTTTTTAGATTGATCACCTAAAAAATGAATTTCAAGTTATAAAAATTACTTGTCTCAAACACTTAACAAATAAACTAAGAAGTAGTTGTACTACTTAGTTTATTTGCCAAGTTAAACATACTTTTCTTAAGATCTTATATTCATTACTACTTCAATATTAGAGTAGCCAAGATTAGGGTGTGACAACCTAGTCTCTTGTGGACGTAATATTGTTTAGTAATAAATATAAGTGATTATCATTCTACCATTTTAGGACATACACTAAAAGGAGGATTTTAGAACTTGGTGTTTGGAGTTAATCAAAGTAAAACATAAGAACTTGTCTAAGTAGTTCAAACTCATAACAAGTTGAGAAATATTTTCCTTATTCAAAATGATCTTATCTCCTCAAGAAATTGTTAATATTTAGTTTATGTTTCTTGTTTAATTGTTTATATGCAATTCAAAACAAAAACCATCAAAATATGTTGAACTCATTATTTGTGCTTTGACATATTTATATGATTCATTCTATTAGGCAAT
>NC_032012.1:15696178-15698583 GCF_001865875.1 Lupinus angustifolius
ATATGATTCATTCTATTAGGCAATTCCTTGTGGTTCGACATAACCCTATATTATACTATAATTGAATCTTGAAAGAGGTGTAAATTGTAAAATAGTAAAGTGTTATCAATAAATTTATTTGTTGAAACACCTTTTAATATACAAAAGTGATGAAACTAACTTGCTAACTTTTATTTATTGTTATTTACATTCCGAAATTTATTTATTCTTTAATACCAACCTTCCTTAAGGAAGAAGTTTGGTTTGTTAATAAAAGGAACCTGAAAGGGAGTAAGTAAATAAATAAAGGTCACTTATATTTATTATTCTTTTGTTCTTTATTTACTTATTTGTTTCTAACAACTAACTATTCATTACTTTTGTACATTAGAATACCATTAAATCGGTGTTGGAATTTATTCCACAAAACCGAGATGGTATTCAAAGGTACTTAATAATTTTGTAATAGGGGATTGCTTCGATACCATTGTACCAGCGTTGGAATTTACTCTAACAAAGCCGAGATGGGGCAAAGAAGGAATAACTTATTCACATGATTACTAAAAGTAAGTTGTAACTGGAATATTCTTGAAACCATTATACCGGCGTTGGAATTTATTTAAACAAAGCCGAGATGGGGAACAGAGAATAAAACCGAGTTCACTTACTTAATCAAATAAAAAGAAAACACACTGAATTGAGGGAATTTATGCTTTCAACAAATTGGCACTACTGCCAAGACGATTTGTTGAGAGGGGAAAGCCAACTCTTCCCCTAAAAATAACCTTTCAACACCCGACTTACCACATTCATGGCAAGTGAAGCGCTCCTTGTTCTTTCCCTTCTTAGTTGCTTCTCGCGCTTCTTTCTTTTGAATTCGTCTAAAACCTCCTTTCTTCTTTAGGAACTTTCCAAATTTTCGCACAAGAAGATTTAGCGTTTCTTCATCAATGTCTGAGTCAGAGTCGTCATTTTCCATCTCTTTATTGGGTTGTGATGTTGTAGCTTTAAGAGATATTCCTTTCTTTTTCCGATCAGACTCCTCATGCATGGTCAGACGCCCAAGCTCCATCTCACTCCGTCTCATGCTCTTGAAGCTTTCCGAACAGTGTTGCCAAAGGCATGGAATTTAAATCCTTAGACTCCATGATTGTCAATGAACCCGAAAGGGAGTAAATAAATAAAGGTCACTTAAATTTGTCATTCTTTTATTCTTTATTTATTTATTTGTTTATGACAACTAACTATCCATTACTTTTGTACATTAGAATACCATTAAACTGATGTTGGAATTTATTCCACCAAACCGAGATGGTATTCAAAGGTACTTAATAATTATGTAATAAGGGATTGCTTCGATACCATTATACTAGCGTTAGAATTTATTCTAACAAAGCCGAGATGAGGCAAAGAATGAATAACTCATTCACATGATTATTAAGAAAGTAAGTTGTAACTGGAATATTCTTGAAACCATAATACCGGCGTTGAAATTTATTTCAACAAAGCTGAAATGGCGAACAAAGAATAAAACCAAGTTCACTTACTTAATCAAATAAAAAGAACACACCGAAAATGAGAAGTAACAACCTCTCAACAAATTGGCACCTTGCTAAGGAACGATTTTTTGGGAGGGGAAAACAACTCCTCTCTCACATAAATATCTTTCAACAGTCAGCTGCTGAGCAGTGCTAACAACCAGCTCAGCGACTCCAGGGAAACTTCTATAAATAGAGGCACATTTCATTCGAATCGAAGATATATATCACACATATCATTCACCCTCTTGCCTAGAAATTCTTCCCTGAAGTTCTCTCTTCTTGTTCTTAGTTCTTAGGAGTTTTATTTAAGTAAGTTTTGTAATTCTAGTTTATAATTCAAGAGGAGAAAAGGAGAAGGTAGATGAGATGCAAAAATCAATTTTGTAATCTCATTTGAAACTCAAAGCATCCAATCCTTGGATGGATGGCTCATGCTCCTAACAATTTCTTTTGAATATGGTTATGTATTTCTACTTCTTCTTATATTCTAAAAAGTTTGAATTTTAATTATTCAAGTTGGTGCTTTGGTTAATTTTATTTGTTTGAGAAATTCTTGATGCTCTTTTTAGATTGATCACCTAAAAACTGATTTCAAGTTATAAAAATTACTTGTCTCAAACACTCAACAAATAAACTAAGAAGTAGTTGTACTACTTAGTTTATTTTCCAAGTTAAGCATACTTTTCTTAAGATATTATATTCATTACTACTTCAATATTATAGTAGCCAAGATTAGGGTGTGACAACCTAGTCTCTTGTGGGACGTAATATTGTTTAGTAATAAATATAAGTGATTATCATTCTACCATTTTAGGACATACACTAAAAGGAGGATTTTAGAACTTGGTGTTTGGAGTTAATCAAAGTAAAACATAAGAACTTGTC
>NC_032012.1:15698683-15699620 GCF_001865875.1 Lupinus angustifolius
GTTTGTTAATAAAATGAACCCGAAAGGGAGTAAATAAATAAAGGTCACTTAAATTTGTCATTCTTTTATTCTTTATTTATTTATTTGTTTATGACAACTAACTATCCATTACTTTTGTACATTAGAATACCATTAAACTGATGTTGGAATTTATTCCACCAAACCGAGATGGTATTCAAAGGTACTTAATAATTATGTAATAAGGGATTGCTTCGATACCATTATACTAGCGTTAGAATTTATTCTAACAAAGCCGAGATGAGGCAAAGAATGAATAACTCATTCACATGATTATTAAGAAAGTAAGTTGTAACTGGAATATTCTTGAAACCATAATACCGGCGTTGAAATTTATTTCAACAAAGCTGAAATGGCGAACAAAGAATAAAACCAAGTTCACTTACTTAATCAAATAAAAAGAACACACCGAAAATGAGAAGTAACAACCTCTCAACAAATTGGCACCTTGCTAAGGAACGATTTTTTGGGAGGGGAAAACAACTCCTCTCTCACATAAATATCTTTCAACAGTCAGCTGCTGAGCAGTGCTAACAACCAGCTCAGCGACTCCAGGGAAACTTCTATAAATAGAGGCACATTTCATTCGAATCGAAGATATATATCACACATATCATTCACCCTCTTGCCTAGAAATTCTTCCCTGAAGTTCTCTCTTCTTGTTCTTAGTTCTTAGGAGTTTTATTTAAGTAAGTTTTGTAATTCTAGTTTATAATTCAAGAGGAGAAAAGGAGAAGGTAGATGAGATGCAAAAATCAATTTTGTAATCTCATTTGAAACTCAAAGCATCCAATCCTTGGATGGATGGCTCATGCTCCTAACAATTTCTTTTGAATATGGTTATGTATTTCTACTTCTTCTTATATTCTAAAAAGTTTGAATTTTAATTATTCAAGTTGGTGCTTTGGTTAATTTTATT
>NC_032012.1:15699720-15723092 GCF_001865875.1 Lupinus angustifolius
TGGGACGAAAGGGCGACTGATTACGGATTCCCAAATATCTGAATCAATAGCCTCTATGAAGATCCTCATTCAGACTTTCCAGTTGGCGTAACCCTCGCCACTGAATACGGGAGGGCGATTAATGGATGCGCCATTACCACCAAAGGGGTTGGTGGAACCCATTTAAATTCCCTAAGGATCACGCAGATACGGTTGAGCTAGCACGTCGTACTAGCTCTGATACCACTTGTTAGGTATTAGTGGCCTAGGAATACCTAGAAGTGGGGGGGTTGAATAGGTGTATCGGTTATCAATCGCTGCTTCCTGAACCAAAACCCAATTCTGGAAACAACCCAGTTAATCGATTAAGACCTAGTTTTAATCGATGAACACTTGCACAGAAGAGAATGATCAGAGAGGCAAATTGCACAGTTATTTAAAATCAATTGAACAGAGATAAAGCATATATTTTTAAGAACTATTAATAAGCATATGGCAGTGAACAATTATGCAAAATATCAGCTATAAATTCAAATTAAAACAACAAGAAAAGTAAAGAAGATTTAGGGAGAGAACATCGTGCAAAGATGGATTTTTATCCTGGTTCGTTTGCGGTCCACTACATATACGTATGATTACACACACTAATTCAATTTTCAAAAACATAAGACGCTTCTTTCTTGAAATCTAGAACACTTAAACCTTTGGTTTGACTTTACCTATCGCCTGATAAAACCTTTCTCGCGAAACACACCCAACCAAGATTCTTGTTCTCAAATCAAGACCTCCTATTCTCGGTGAAGAATGCCAATCTCTATGGTGGTACGACACCAAGAGATCAATCTAAAATACACAGAAAATATATTAAAACATAAAAACTTCAAGGTATTATAAACACAATAATGCTTGAAATATTACAAGTAAAAGACCTTAAGACTAACCCACTCACTAATCACTCAAGCCATCAAGAACATGTGAGTTAATCAAAAACAAGAATCAATATATATCTCTAGCAATCTTTATAAATAATGCATGAACATGTGAGCAATATAAGAATGAGCATAAGAATGTGAAAAACAGTATGCAAAACAAAAATCAGTTAAGCATGGTAACTCTCTTCTCACACATGCAAAAACAGAATACAAAACGAAAGATGCTCTCTAAAATCAGTCCTATACAATGGAATGCAATGCTACAGTTTTCTGGAAGTTGCCTCTATTTATATTAGGCAGTTTTTACAGTTGGATTTGTTGCAAACAGTTAAACGATTAAAACATAAATCAGTTATAACAAATAACATACATGTTAATCGATTAAGGCTACACGTTAATCGATTAAGGCTACACGTTAATCGATTAACCAGTGCAACAAAATGAAACATAAAACAGTTGTAATAGAAACACTGATTTAACAGAAAAACAGTTGAGTTAATCGATTAAGTCACCATGTTAATCGATTAACTGGCATATTAAAATACATGGTTCAAAAGGTAAAGTTCTCATATGTTATGCACAACTACTATACATGTTCTAGCAATTATATTATACCTAATATGAACATGTAACATGTATGATTATTGCATGAACATACAATTAACTAGATGATATGTCTCATGGATATGATTTGACAATTATGATGGCTTGAGAGACTTGCACCTAGGTTCACCTCACCTATACTCACTTACTACGGCACACATCCTAGACTACTTAGAATAATGACTTTATTTATATCCTAGTCTAGATATGACCAAATGAGCATTATGCATGTTGATTGTTGAGTCATCTTCAAGCTTTAGTAGAACATTGTCTTCATCAAAACATAGGCACAACATTGCTAGTGCTATCCTTGACACTTTGCACTTTCAACAATGTGTAAATACTATGTCAACACCCATTTTTGTCCGGCCCAAAAAAAGTCCAAACACTTTTTAAATAAAAATAATAAATTAACTTCATTTTTATTTATTTCAGTATTTTTCGGAATTTTTAATGAATAACAATAATAATAAAAAATTCATGAACTTTTATAATTATTTTCGAAATTATTTAAATATAAAAAAACAAAATAAAATCAAGTTACTAAATCTAAATGATTATGTTAACTAAAAATTCAAAATAATAATAAACAAATTAAGTTCCTAAATATAAATGATTAGGTTAACTAAAAGTTGAAAATAATAATAAACAATTGAAGTTCCTAAATCTAAGTGATTGAGTTAACCGAAAATTCAAAATTAGATAAATTAATGTTGTTAGAGTTCCTGAACCCAAGTGGTTAGGTTGACCAAATGTTCAACTCTAAAATAAATTAAGAAAACGATTTTAGTAAATAAAAATTTTGAATTAGGAATTGGTCACCATGATCCCATACTCTTTTTTCTTAAAAAGATAGAGAGAAAATGTTTTTATTTATTTATTTTAATTTTTCTAAATTTTTAATGCATGGGAAATAATTAAAATTATTTTTTTTCCATATTTTATAAATTTTTTGGAACAATTTAAATAATTAAATAATTAAAGCTAACAACCTAATTTAAATTTGAAAAAGGAATAAGAGAAAATTATTAAAATAATATCCAAAGAAATAGTCAAACCAGTCTGTTAAGATTCCTAAAATTAAGAGATTAAATTTATTCGAATTTAAAATTTTGTTAACTGAAATTTTGGAATTCAATGATTGAAAGTTCACTATAAATAAAGGTCATGGTGAACATAAAAAAGACATTGGAAACATTAAAAAAAACTCTGCTAAAGAAGCAACCTGCAGTGAGAGAGAAAATATTTTTTTATTGCCAAGTGATCCAGTGCGATTGCGTGCATAACAGCACTGCGCACTCACATCCAGATCCAATCCTGACCGTGGGATCTGCATACTTTGACCTGCAGTCCTGTTGACTTCCAGCTGACCAATCCCATGATGAAACACGTCCTGGTTTTAGTGTGCTGCACCACACAAGATAATTGCACATGTGAAAGCACATGATACCATGTGGACAAGTTCATGGCTCGCCTCGGTGCACCCTCATTTCCAATCATCAGCGTTCTGCCACGTGTCCAAGTGCACCCACCTCACACCTCTCAGCCAATGACATTCTGTCATGTGTCTTGCACCTCCCCAAGCAGCCAACACTGAATCCCAATTTCCAGCAATGCATATTTCTATTCTTAAAGGGAAATCAAGTATCATCTTACCGATTCTATATTTCTTTTATATATTTTAGTAATGCAATATTGTTTAATGAGTAAATTATTTTATTTTGTAAATAATTATTATATATAGAAATATCATACTTATAATAATGAATAGGTATTAATTTTTTTGGGATAAATAGTAATAACAAAGAAGAGATAAAAATCTTTTTTTATATAGCTAATAATCAACAAGCCTTTTTTTAAACAATTAATGAAATTTCTTTATTTTATGTAAATACTTTAAATTTGTCAATAATAAAAATAATTAAAGTATTTTTATTATAAAAAATGTTATTAATAAAATTACATGAAAATCTTTATAAATGCTTTTGATATTATTTTGGGAGTTAATCAAAGATGGAGAGAAGGTCGCTCCAAAGGCCTCTTTGTTCTCAAATCATCTTCGAAAGGTCGCACTACGCCGCTTCTTTTCAATCGATTAAATCTCAAAATCGATTAAACTCTATTTGTTAATTATATAAATAGCAAACATTAACTAAATCGAAACTCTTTTCAATAATAAATAAAACTTGCAAAATAGATATTTTTGACTAAAAAATATATTATCTTTAATTAAAACACACTCAACCAATAAACATTTTTCTACCTAAAGAATTACGTAAGCTTTGATCCCTTAATAGGAGTATGTAGGACAAAAGTCAATCTTGTCAGACACAATAATAAAAATAAATATATTTTTTTAATAATTAATTAATTAATCAGAAAATTTAATAATAATAATAATAAAGTCATATATTTTAATGAAGTGTACTGCTTAAGGCAGGCGAGTATGGTGCTAATACCTTCCCTACCTTGTAACCGACTCCCGGACCTGGATATCAAAAATCCAAAAGCCCAAGGTAATTGGGCTTAAAAGATTTTTCTACATTTTTAACTATAAAATGTAGAGACGACTCTAAATAAAGTCGTGTAGCCAAAAATCGGGGCACGACAACTGGCGACTCCACTAGGGACTTTTTTGAGAGAATCCAGCCCATAATCAATAAAATGTGTGACTATTTATTTACCATTATTATTATTATTTTATTTGCTTGATTAGTTAATTTTCAATAATATTGCATGCTTAATTAGTAGTAGTATGTATAAATATGAATTGCATGTTTAATTATTAATTATATGTATAAATATGAAAATTGCATGTTTAATTATTAATTGTATGTAAAAATATGAAAATTGCATGCTTAATTATTAGTTATGTGTTATAAATATGAAAATTGCATGCCTAATTAGTAGTTGTATGTATAAATATGAATTACAAGCTTAATTATTAATTGTATGTATAAATATGAATTACATGCTTAATTTTAATTGTATATATAAATATGAATTACATACTTAATTTTAAATTATATGTTATAAATATGAAAATTTCATGCTTAATTAGTAGTTGTATGAATTACATACTTAATTATTAGTTGTATGTAGAGATATATGTTACATGCTTAGTTAGTTAATTAAGTCAATCGATTTTTTTTACTTCTGAATGTACATATATTCGTAGACTTCTCAATCTCATTAAATAGTTTTATTAGTTAATTAATATCTTGTTCTCCTAGAACTTTCCAGTTTTGTTAGTTTTCGGCTGCACGACTTTGTTTAGAGTCGCCACTATATTTTATAGTTAAAAATGTAGAAAAATATTTGAAGCCCAATTACCTTGGGCTTTTGGATTTTTGATATCCAGGTTCGGGAGTCGGTTACAAGGTAGGGAAGATATTAGCACCCTATCTGCCCGCCTTAAATGGTACCATTGATTAAAATATATGACTTTATTATTATTATTATTAAATTTTCTGATTAATAAATTAATTATTAAAAAGAAAAAAATTATTTATTTTTATTATTGTGCTTGAGAAGATTGACTTTGGTCCTACGTCCCCCGATTAAGGGGATGAAGGCTTACGTAGTTCTTTATATAGAAAATGTTTATTGGTTGAGTGTATTTTAATTAAAGAAAATATATTTTTGAGTCAAAAATATCTAGTTTGAAAGTTTTATTTATTATTGAAAAGAGTTTCGATTTAGTTAATTTTTGCTATTTATTTAATTAACAAATAGAGTTTAATCGATTTTGAGATTTAATCGATTGAAAAGAAGCGGCATAGCGGGACCTTTCGAAGATGATTTGATAAGAAAGAGGCCTCCAGGGTGACCTTCTCTCCATCTTTGATTAACACCCAAAATAATATCAAAAACATTTATAAAGATTTTCATGTAATTTTATTAATATCTTTTTTATAATGAAAATACTTTAATTTTTTTTACTATTGACAAATTTAAATTATTTACAGAAAATAAAGAAATTTCATTAATTGTTTAAAAAAGGTTTGTTGATTATTAGCTATATAAAAAAAACCAAGTATAGAAATATGCATTGCTGGAAATTGGGATTTAGTCTTGGCAGCTTGGGGAGGTGCATGACACGTGCCAGAATGTCAGTGGCTGAGAGGTGTGAGGTGGGTGCACCTGGACACGTGGCGGAATGCTAATGATTGGAAATTGAGGAGAATTCCTATTCCCCTGAAAAGGAGATTATCATAAAAATAAATATGACATTTTATTTTGGTCCTAAGCTAGTCTAAACGATAAAAATAAAAGAAATATAATTTAAAATATAGTAAATTACACTGACACCCCCTGAGTTTTAGTCAAATTACACAAACCACCCCTCACTTTTCTATACCTACACAAACATCCCCTATTTTTCAACTTTCATTACATTGACCACCCCTGCATTAGAAATAAGTCTAATCTTTTAAACAAAAAATGTGATAAACGCAATTAAGTTAAACAAAACATCATATATTGGGGAGACACGTCCAAATAATATATGAGTCAATATTTCTTTATTATTTTTGGTTCGTTACACTATATTATAAGAGCGATTTAAACAATATTTCTTTAGAATTGTTGATGCATTTTGTAACAAAAAATAATAAAAATATATTAATTTGTATATTATTTATATTTGTCTACACAATATATCATGTTTTGTTTAACTTAATTGCATTTATCACATTTTAGTTTAAAAGATTACACTTATTTCTTATGCAGTGGTGGTCAATGTAATGAAAGTTTAAAAATAGGGGAGGTTTGTGCAAATGTAGAAAAGTGACGGGTGGTTTGTGTAATTTCACTAAAACTCAGGGGGTGTCAGTGTAATTTACTCTTTAAAATATATATATATACATGTTCAAATTTTAATGATGACTAAAACACACCCAAGATAGGGTCCATTATCCTAAGGGACATGCATTTTGTATTTTTAGATATTTTATTCATCATGCATTAATAAAAGTACATCATTCAAAAAATTCATTCATGAATTCATAAACATAAAAAGCACATATTCAAACATTCACTCAATTATGCATTCATTTATGCATTCAAAAATAAAAATATTCATTGGTTGACTTATGCATTCAAAAATAAAAATCTTCATTGATTGACTTATGCATTCATTCATGCATTCAAAAATAATATTTTTATTGATTGACTTATACGTACATTCATATATACATAGATATATGAAAATAGATCACCCACTACTTATGCATGCATTTATTCATTATAAATACACACATTAAAAAACATATTATTCAAAAGAATCATTTCATTCATGCATACGCTAACTCAAAACAAAAAAACTATCATTCATAATATTCATTTATGCATACATTATTTATACATTCTTTTAATTTGCTATCCATATATGTATTTTAAAAGAATAAAAAATACACCATTCATCCATTCTCTTATTTATTCACATATTCATCCATTCACTCATGCATAAAAAAAAATAATTTCATACATTCATTCATGTAAAATAATACATATAACTCAAACATTTATTCCTTCATTGATTCATTCCATTACTCATTCACGCATTCAAAATGAAAATGAAAATGAAAATACATCATTTAAACACTCATTGACTTATGCCTTCATATATTCATTAAAAAGAGTACATTACTCACACATTCATGCATTCATGCAATCAAAAATCAAAATTCATTCGTTCATTTAGTCGTACATTCAAAATAAAAAAAATCGATTAACTTATTCATTCGTTCATCACATTAAAAAATCTTCATTAAGTGGCTTATACATTTATTCATTCATTTCAATTATCCATGCATACATTCTTCTACTAATTCATTCATTAATTCATGCATACATGAATTTTAAAAAATAATAAATAAATAAATGATACATTCATTCATACACTCATTTAAAAAATAAAAATACAATGATCATATATTAATCTACATTTTATCATTCACTCAATCATTCTAAAATAAAATTTTGTTCATGTATTCATAAAGAAAAGTAATCATTCATTCACTTAGGCATTCATTCATGTATAAAAAATTATTAAGCATTTATTCACTCATGTATATATGCAGTTTAAAAAATAATCAGATTACTCATACATACATTCATTTATGCATACACTCATCAAAAAAAAATCAAAAACATTCAAACATTCTACTTCATGCATTACTATATCATGCATTTTAATCTCATACCTCACCATATCGTTGCATTTATTGTAATAAATCCTTGTTAGGTATCAGTAGCGGAATACACCTGGAAAGGGAATTGAGTAGGTGTGGCGGAGCTCAAGTTCCACTTTTCTGGTTTCAACACACTTGCTGAAAAAGGCCCAGTTAATCGATTAAGCAGTGTTCATAATCGATTAACCAGTAACAGAAACAGAATGATCATAACAGCAACTTGCGCGGTTATTAACAAACACACAAACAGATATACAACATATACTTTTGTGCAAGATTAACAAGAACATAGCAAGGAACAAGTATGAAAAATATTAGCTCCAAACACGCATTAAAACATCTTGACATATAAAAGAGAAAAGGATAGAAAAGAATGCGCAGGGATTTTATCCTCGTTCGTTTTGCTGTCCACTGCAAAACTACATCCAGTCCTCCCCTCTGATTTGAGAGATTTTCCTTCTTCACTATGAAACACAATGTACGTTACATACACGCTTCCAAATACAAAACTTGAACGCTCCCTTCTTGGAACCCAAAGAACTTCGTCACCCTTGGTTTGACCTTTCCCAAAACCGCCTTCCAAGAAAACCTTTCTTATGCGATTCGGCCCCAGCCAAGGTATCGCTCTTTATCCCAAGACCTCCAAGTCTTTGTGTGAAGAACACCTTACCTAACCGCAGCTAGGATTTTCCCAATCCTTGAATTAACAATGCTTTGAGTTATGGATTAGTACTTAATACTCGGATATTAAAATAAGAATCAAAGCCTACTAAGCAAGAACACACAAGACTTCCAAGTCTAATGTGAATGCACATGCATGAGGTTTCTGAAAATATGCAATCTTTAAAGAACTATCTTTTTCTTTTCAAGAAACACAAGAATGATGCAAGAAAACTTTTGAAAGAATCATACAATATGAATATGAAAACTAAAGCCTTAACATGATCTAATCTTTCTCCTAATTCAACACTTTCTAATAGATTCTAACAATGATGATCTATATCTATTCTCTTGTGTTTTTCACTCTTCTTTTTCCTTAGCAATTTCTGCAATTCAACCAGTATTTATACAAAACAGAATTTGGCTCTCAAAAATGGTTTTTCAGTTATGCTGTTGAAACAGCATAAAAAAATACACGTTAATCGATTAAGCCATGGGGTTAATCGATTAAGCCATGAGGTTAATCAATTAAGCCATGAGGTTAATCAATTAACCAATGTATTTTTAATACATGATTAAATGGTAAAGTACTTATATGTTATATGCTCATGCAATACATGATTTCCAAAATATAAAACATTTAATGCATAAAATCAATGTACTCAAATGCATGAACCTAATTATCATATATTTCTAGATGATGTCTCATTTTAATGGATTGATTACTTTATTATGTCTTGTGAGACTCACACCTAGGTTTACCTAACCTAGACTCAATATCTATGGAAAACATCTTAGACTTCTAAAAAGATAATAAAGAATTATAACATAAGTCTAATAAGACACCACTTGAGCCATCAGCATGTTGATTGTTGAGCCATCTTCAAGCTTTAACTAATTTCTTGTCTTCATCAAAACATAGGCAAACGTTGCTAATGCAATCATTGACGCTTTGCTCTCTCAATCCTGTCATTTCATCATAAAAAAATTCATACACTTTCTCATAGCCTTCATGCATTCAAAGTCATATACATCATAAATTATATTTTCTAAGAGTCTCATGCACTAAAAACTAAAATTACATGCATTCCATGCATCATTTCGAGTAATAAGTTGCATCTCAATTCAAAGTAACATGATAAGAGAAGAAATATTCACTTCATGCATATTATGCATCAATAAGAAATCATTTTTCTGCATGCATTTCAGGATCTCATTGCTAAGGACACTTGTCAATTGAAGATTAGTTTTAAGAACAATACTTTAGATTCGACTGAAAGCAATCAATATTGAAACTGAAGACATTTAAGAAGATAGAGAACTCCCAGTTTATCGTTGAGTCCATACTCGATAGTGCATTGTCTTCAACCCTAGCTAAGTTGGAGACCAATTTGAAAAATTCTCTTCACTTGAGGACCACAGTCAAGGTTAAACCATTCAAGCATTCACTCAGAAAGATTTACTTTCAAATGCATATCTTTTTAATAAGTATATACTAATGCATTGATCATGCAAATTTCATCATCTTATATCTCACCGTACTAACTCCACTCACTACATTTATCCAAAAAACACAAAACCAAATAAACCCAAATAAATTTACTTATGCATTAATATGAGAATTTTGAATAAAAAAGTGATTCCAAAAAAATAAAATTGAGGATGATGCAAATGTAAGAACAAAAAAATAATGTACATCTTCAAACAAATTTTTCTAATGGCACAAGCCATTTTTTGTAATTCCTAAACATCTTGAAGATATCCCTAGTCACCCCATTTTAGCTCAGACATCATAAAAGAAGATAATTTTTTAATAACCCTCAATATTTCAATAGCCCGGGGAGGGTAGCTTTTCAATAGTTTTCTTTGACATTCAATTATTAAAGAAAAATATTATTTTACATCAATCATTTGACTGGAGGATAATAAAATACAAAGAACATTCTATGCTAAAAAAACAAAAGAAGTAAAAAAAAGCCCGCTGAGAATCATCAATTAATATCTCAGGCAAAAGTTATGGCAAATATGCAATATCACTTATGACAAAAGGAACCCTTAATAAAAAATTATCGCCTTAATCATAGGTCATCCTTATTAAAACTTGAAAAATTCTCTTCATAGTTGAATGTCATGTTTGAAAAATGTTGAAAATATGATAAAGAAGAAAGGTGAGTGGTGGGTATGGGAAACACAAGTTTTGAGCCTTATATCCTTTTCTTGAAAACCCTAGCCAAACCACGGTACAAGCTTAAAAAGACCTTGTTGAAGACTTATTTGCCTAAGATGTGCATCATGACCCCAAAAAAATGTTGACTCCACAAATCTCATAAAATTTTGATAAAATATCTCATCTTTAATGCATAAGTTAAAATTCATTATCACCATCATCATATCAACACAAGCCCAAACACAAATTAAATATCATCAACCACAAAAAAACCTCAAACACAAGCTCAACCTTCTATCATTCGTAAGTTCGACATCACTCATAAGTCAAACACAAATTCAATTCTATCATAACCACCACCACATCTATATCAGGCAAAGCTAAATTGAACTCTATCATCACCATCACCATCATACCTACCCAAGTTAAACCCAAATTAAATTTTATCATCACTGCCACATCACCACTCATAGCCAAAACATTTGCCAAAATTTACATGTTCATTGTTTTAGAAAAAGGTTATGCATAAAATAAAGAGTAATAAAGGCAAATTAAAATTGGACGCCTCTCAAACTAGGACAAGTTTTAAGATGATTCATGTTCTAAAGCCTTATTGTCCAACTTTGTTAGATCATTTTGAATAGAAAAATGACTCAGATTAGCTCACACTGGGAGAGGAAAGTAACAAGAAGCCTAAATTGGGGCAATTTTTGGAGTTGATCTCATTTTCTTGTGAAAGTTTATGAAAAGCTCAAAACCGGGGCAATGGAGAAATGACTTTTCTTGACTCCAAATTGATTCGATCAAAATAAGCCAAAATGCCTCAAGTAAGGAGAAAGATCTTAAGTTATCATCTTCTTCAACAACGAAAAAGGTGAGGGGTCCTAAGTCAAAAACCTATGAAGGCGACTTGAGATCGTAATAAAATGAGAGAATTCCCGACAGATGCCTACATATGATATTCTGGGCAAAAATTAGGGAAAATTAAATGAACACCCCAAGTTGAAGACTTGCTATTGCATATCATCAATCGCTCAAACTGGTGCAACTTTTTGGAGAATCTAAGTTGTAGCCTTCTGAGTGAAGACAAGAGTTCATAACAGGCACACTAGGGCAATTTTTGCTGTTACAAAAACTATCGATACTTTTTTTCCATTCAAACAAAATATATAGTACCCATATCATACATGACATACACACGTTAACGCATAACTATACCTCTCAATGCATAGTCAGATTCATATACCAATCATTATAGCACAAAAAAAAAACATGGCATAATCATTCATTGCATATAACTAGGCATTCATACATGCATCTTCACATTATTCTTCCTATAAGCACAAACAAACAAACATACAAACAAAATATTGCTTTGCATATAACCAAGCATGCATACATGCATCTTCACATTATTCTTCCTATAAGCACAAACAAACAAACATACAAACAAAATATTGCTTTGCATATAACCAAGCATGCATACATGCATCTTCACATTATTCTTCCTATAAGCACAAACAAACAAACATACAAACAAAATATTGCTTTGCATATAACCAAGCATGCATACATGCATCTTCACATTATTCTTCCTATAAACACAAACAAACAAACGCACAAACAAAATATTGCATTGCATATAACCAAGCATTTAAACATACATCCCTACATTATTCTTCTAATAAGCACAAGCAAACAAAACACTGCATTGTATATAACCAAGCATTCAAACATGCATCCCTACATTATTGTTCCAATAAGCGTAAACAAATCATTGCATTGCATATAACAAAACATTCAAACATGCATCTCTACATCATTCCTCTAATAAACATAAACAAACAAAAAGAAAATTGCATATCATACATCTCATAATATATTTATACACAATGTATGCATTAACAACCAGTGCGGAACATTACATTCTACAAGTGAATTTTCTAACTTCACACCAAAACCTCCATTATGACAACACGGATGCCTCAGTAAATCCCTGATTTCTTATGGCAGCATGGGTGCCTCAGCAAATCCCTGAATCATTTTGGTAGCACTGGTTCCTTAGCAAATTCCTGAAGCATTTTGGCAGCACGAGTGCCTCAACAAATCCCTGAATCATTTTGGTAGCACGGGTGCCTCAGCAAATCCCTGAATCATTTTTGGCAGCATGAGTGCCTCAACAAATCCCTGAATCATATTGGCAACATGGGTGCCTCAGCAAATCCCTGAATCATTTTGGCAGCATGGGTGCCTCAGCAAATCCCTAAATCGTATTGGCATCATGGATGCCTCAGCAAATCCCTGGTCCATCACGACAAACGCGCGAACTGCCTCAACAAATCCCTGGTCCATCACTACAAGCACGGGAGCTGCCTCAATAAATCCTTGATACATCACGGCAAGCGCGAGAACTGCCTCAACAAATCCCTAATCCATCACGGCAAGCGCAGGAACTGCCTTAACAAATCAATGATCCATCATGGCAAGTGCGGGAACTGCCTCAACAAATCCATGTTCCACCACGGCAACCGCGGGAACTGTCTCAACAAATCCATGGTCCACCAGCAGAGCATCGATCTGCTTCATCAACATTCAGTACCTTCCCAACGGCCTTTTTCTAAGCCTTGACAAAATTAGCGTTCATTTCTTTACTGGTTACTTACCATGATATCTCTCAAACCTTGGTTTGCTTGCTATCAAGTAAGTAACAAGTAAAGATGGACAGCTGGGAACACCCATTTTTGTCCGGCCTAGAAAAGTCCAAACACTTTTTAAATAAAAATAATAAATTAACTTCATTTTTATTTATTTCATTATTGTTTGGAATTTTTAATGAATAAAAATAATAAAACTATTTTTATGAACTTTTATAATTATTTTCAAAAAAAAATAAATATAAAAAAATAAAATAAAATCAAGTTCCTAAAGCTAAATGATTAGGTTAACTAAAAATTCAAAATAATAATAAACAAATGAAGTTCCTAAATCTGAATGATTAAGTTAACTAAAAATTCAAAATAATAACTCTAAATGATTAGGTTAACTAAAAATTCAAAATAATAACAAACAAATGAAGTTCCTAAATCTAAATGATTAGGTTAACTAAAAATTCAAAATAATAATAAACAAATGAAGTTCCTAAATCTAAGTGATTGGGTTAACCGAAAATTCAAAAATAGATAAATTAATGTTGTTAGAGTTCCTAAGCCCAAGTGGTTTGGTTGACCAAATGTTCAAAACTAAAATAAATTAAGAAAACGATTTTAGTAAATAAAAATTTTGAATTAGGATTGGGTCACCATGAGTTCATACTCTTTTTCTAAAAAAGAGAAAAAAATGTTTTTATTTATTTATTTAATTTTTTGAAATTTTTAATGTATGAGAAATAATCAAATTTATTTTTGTCCATATTTTATAAAAATTTTGGAACAATTTAAATAATTAAATAATCAAAGCTAACAACCTAATTTAAATTAGAAAAAGGAATAAAAAAAATTATTAAAATAATATGAAAAGATAGAGTCAAACCAGTCTATTAAGATTCGTAAAATTAAGAGATTAAATTTACTCGAATTTGAAATTTTGTTAACCGAAATTTTGGGACTTAGTAGTTGGAAGTTCACTATAAATAGAGGTCATAATGAACATAAAAATGACTTTGGAAACACTAAAAAACCTCTGCTAAAAAAGCAACCTATAGTGAGAGAGAAAAGAATTTTTTTATTAGTCAAGTGATCCAGTGCGCTGCGTGCATAACAACACTGTGCACTCACGTCTAGATTCTATCCTGACCGTGTGATCTGCATACTTTGACTTGCAGTCCCGTTGACTTCCAGTTGACCAATCCCAGGACGAAACACGTCCTGGTTTCAGTATGTTGCACCACACAAGATAATTGCACCTGTGAAAGCACTAGGTCCCATGTGGACGAGTTCATGGCTCGCCTCGGTGCACCCTGATTTCCAATCATTAGCGTTCCGCCATGTGTCCAGGTGCACCCACCTTACACCTCTCAGCCACTAACATTTCGGCACGTGTCTTGCACCTCCCCAAGTAGCCAACACTCAATCCCAATTTCCAGCAATGCATATTTGTATACTTAAAGGGCAATCAAGTATCATCTTACCTATTCTATTATTTCTTTTATTTATTTTAGCCATGCAATATTGTTTAATGAGTAAATTATTTATTTTGTAAATAATTATTATATATAGAAATATCATTTTTATAATATTGAATAGGTATTAATTTTTTTGGGATAAATAGTAATAACAAAGAAGAGATAAAAATCTTGTTTTATATAGCTAATAATCAACCAACCTTTTTTTAAACAATTAATGAAAGTTCTTTATTTTCTGTGAATAATTTAAATTTGTCAATAATAAAAATAATTAAATTATTTTCATTATAAAAAAGATTATTAATAAAATTATATGAAAATCTTTATAAATGCTTTTGATATAATTTTGGGAGTTAATCAAAGATGGAGAGAAGATCACCATGGAGGCATCTTTCTTCTCAAATCATCTTCGAAAAGTCGCGCTATGCGATTAAATCTCAAAATCGATTAAACTCTATTTGTTAATTAAATAAATAGCAAAAATTAATCAAATCAAAACTCTTTTCAATAATAAATAAAACTTACAAAATAGATATTTTCGACTAAAAAATATTTTTTCGTTAATTAAAATACACTCAACCAATAAACATTTTTCTACCTAAAGAACTACGTAAGCCTTGATCCCCTTAATAGGGGTACGTAGGACCAAAGTCAATCTTCTCAAGCACAATAATAAAAATAAATATTTTTTTTATTTTTAATAATTAATTTATTAATCAAAATTTTTAATAATAATAATAATGAAGTCATATATTTTAAT
Source organism: Lupinus angustifolius (assembly GCF_001865875.1). Lineage (NCBI taxonomy): Eukaryota > Viridiplantae > Streptophyta > Magnoliopsida > Fabales > Fabaceae > Lupinus > Lupinus angustifolius. The sequence continues at coordinate 15,715,136 of NC_032012.1, forward strand.
GAAGGATACCGCTTAAGGCGGGCGGGTAGGGTGCTAATACATTCCCTACCTTGTAACCGACTCCTGAACCTGAATATCAAAAATCCAAAAGCCCAAGGTAATTGGGCTTAAAAGATTTTTCTACATTTTTAACTATAAAATATAGTGACGACTCTAAACAAAGTCGTGCAGCCAAAAATCGGGGCGCGACATACTGAATATATAATAAATGAAATACCAAATTGAATATGATATATAAAAAGGGAAATCTCTATAAAAACACAATAAACTTTATGCATTTTGCAAGTACTCAATATGAATTATTTTTTCTCTCTAATTATATCTTAAACTTTAAATGTTAATGAAATTAGTTTACACGTAAATATAATGTTAAATCAATAACAACAAAAAATTATAACTCATGTATTTTATTTTAACCTCGACTCTTAGATTATTATTATTTTATTTTATTTTATGTACGTTAATGTTATTATATTAATCATTTTTAATTCTAAAATTTACTTATTTTATTTTTCTTAATCAATTTTTTATTTTGATGATGATTTTTTCCATACATCAATGTTAATTATCCTACATTATTGCATTACTATTGTTATTAGTTTGATTGCAACGATTTCCATGTTGGCCTATTATTAATTTAGCAATATATTTATTCATGTACCAATTTCATCAACTAATAAAATTTAAGAGATAATTAGGAAGAAATAGTACTAATTGCAAAATATATAAAATTTAGTGTATTTTATGCAAATTTCCGGATAAAAATACCAAATTTATGCATTTTTCCTTCGTCTATCTCTTACCATTAGTCTACATCCATTCGACCTTATAATTTTCTTTATGTTGCATTGTTTGGTTTTCCAACAAGAAATAATAATAATAATAATAATAATAATAATAATAATAATAATAATAATAATAATAATAATAATAATAATAATAATAATAATAATAATAATAATAATAATAAAAATAATAATAATAATAATAATAATAATAATAAAAAACTAGTTTTTGCATCGTGGTAGTAAAACTCCAAACTTATTCATGTGAAGCATCGTGGTAGTAAAACTTATCAACCAGAATATAGCAACTCGTTGATCAAACAATGGTAAATATCAATAACTAGAAAACGTGGAAAACAGTGCTGGTGTTATATGGAATAGCAAGTATCTCCATGATTTATAAACATTTCGCATCTACATTAATCGCATATAAGAGGGAGGACTCTAAGTTCTCAAAACAATTTTTTTTTATAAGGAAATTATATAGAGAATTTTGTTTGGACTTTAAAATCATACTTGGAAATAATTGATGGCTAGATATAGAGTCTTGATCATGGGTGTAAGAGTTATGAGTAGAGTGAAGAAAAAATGATAAGTTAGAGTCTCAAGGATTAAACGGTGAAAGTTGAAGGGAGTGGAACATAGTAGTTTCAATAAAAAGGTTTGGAAGGTATAATGAATTGTTAATGATACATGAGAGATGATGAAAGAAATTAGGAAGAAAACAAAAGAGATGGTAGGCAAATCTAGAAACTTTGGACCAAAGAGTAAATTATCATGCTGGTGGGATAAAAATGTTCAAGACAAAGTTAAGGTGAAAGTGAAATGTTATAAATCATGAAGTTCAAATAAAAATACAACGTAACTACCAATGATACCAAGAATGCGGTGACTAGAGCTAAAGATAAAGTGTATGACAAGTTAAAATCTCTATGAACCAACATATGGGAAAGAAATGTATACAGGCTCACAAAGGATAGAGAAAGAAAGACAAGAGACTTAGGCCTAGTGAAATACATTAAAGATAAAGATGAAAAAAGTCTTGGTGAATGTCACCATTCTTCACTTTTTGATAGACTAAACACGAAAGATGAGGATAATAATTATACAATTTATTGTACAATTCCAGATTTTGAGGTGAAAGGAGCTTTGAAAAGTATGGAGAATGACATAAGTATTATATCAGATAATATACCTATTGAGGTCTGGAAAGTTCTAGGAGAACAGGATATTAATTAACTAACAAAACTATTTAATGAGATTGTGAAGTCTACGAATATATGTTAGATGTGTTAGGTATCAGTGGCCTATGAACACCTAGAAGGGGGGTTGAATAGGTGTAGTGGTTATCAATCACTGTTTCTCGCACAAAAATCCAGTTTTGGAAACAGCTCAGCTAATCGATTAGCAACTGGTCTTAATCGATTAACACACACAGAACAGTTATTTAAAATCAAATGAGCAGAGATAAAGCAGATATTTTTAAGCACTATTAACAAGTATATGGCAGAGTACAATTATGCAAAATATCAGCTACTAACTCAAATTGAAACAACAAGAAAAGTAAAGAAGATTTAAGGAGAGAATAGCGTGCAAAGATGGATTTTTATCCTGGTTCATTTGTGGTCCACTGCAAACTACATCCAGACCTCCCCTTCTGATCTTGGGAGATTTTCTTCTTCAAAATATTGAATATACGTATAATCACATACAACAATTCAATTTACAAAACATAGGACGCTTCTTTCTTGAAATCTAGAACACCTAGCCCTTGGTTTGACTCTACCTATCGCCTGAGAAAACCTTTCTCGCGAAACAGCCCCAGCCAAGATTCTTGTTCTCAAATCAAGACCTCCTAGTCTTGCTGAAGAATCCCAAACTCTGTGATGGTAAGACACCAAGAGATCAATCCAATACACACAAAAACAGATTACAACAGCAAGGTATTATAAGCACAATAATGCTTTAAATATTACAATAAAAGACCTTAAGACTAACTCACTCACAATTCACTCAAGCCATCAAATACATGTGAGTTAATCAAAAACAATAATCAATATATCTCTCTAAGAATCTTTACTAATAATGCATGAACATGTGAGCAAGATAAGGATGAGACTAAGCATATGAAAAACAGTATGCAAATCAAAGAATCAATAAGGCGTGTTATTCTCTCTTTCTCACACATGCAATTCTCTCTTGCAAAAACATAATGCAAACACGAAATATGCTCTCTAAATCAATCCTATACAATGGAATGCAATGGTTCATTTTTCTGGAAGTTGCCTCAACTTATAGAAGGCAGTTTTGACAGTTGACTTCGTTGCAATCAATTAAGCAGTTAAAACATAAATTAGTTATAACACAAAACAGACATGTTAATCGATTAAGGTAACCTGTTAATCGATTAACTAGTGCAACAGAATTGAAACAGAAACCAGTTGTAACAGAAACACTGATATAACAGAAAAATAGTTGAGTTAATCAATTAAGTCACCACGTTAATCAATTAACCAGCATATTAAAACACGTGGTTCAAAAGGTAAACTTCTCATATGTTATGCTTAACTCCTATACATGTTTTAGCAATTATATTATGCCTAATATGCACATATAACATGTATTATTAATGCATGAACATACAATTAACTAGATGATATATCTCATGGGTGTGATATGACAATTATAGTGGCTTGAGAGACTTGCACCTAGGTTCACCTCACCTATACTCACTTACTAAGGCACACATCCCAGACTAACTTAGAATAATGATTCTATTTATATCCTAGTCTAGATATGACCAATGAGCTCTAGGCATGTTGATTGTTGAGCCATCTTCGAGCTTTAATAGAACCTTGTCTTCATCAAAACATAGGCAAAGCATTATTAGTGCTATCCTTGACCCTTTGCACTTTCAATCACCCCTTTTTTTATGATGACAAATACCGCATCAAAATAGTTTGAAATGTTTGATGAATTAGCTTGACAATGAGATTGCATGATGATTGTTAATGGTTGTTATTCAAAGTTTCAAAGTTGAAGCGCCTTTGCTCGCCCTTAGGTAAGCAATTCTATACAACAAGTATATTACGGAAGCTATTACAACCTGCAAACACATTTAACACAACAAGCAATCTTTCTCCCCCTTTTGACATTATCAAAAAATACAAGTATTCAATTCTAGTCAAGAGTCATAAGAGTTATTAGAGTTATTAGAGTTATGACAGACTGTAATTAATCAATTAATTTTGGGCGATTAATCAATCAACCAGCTGTAAGAAGCTTGAACAAATGCACATTTATACAGCATTTAATCGATTAACAGCAGCACTTAATCGATTAAATGAACAGCAAACAGCAACAGAACAGATTTAATGGCATGAAAGGCTATGTTTACTCAATTTAAGCATGGCATGATTAAGCATTTGATATATTTGTGCAATTAGCAGCAGGCATAAGCATTCAATATTGATACATACACCAAACATAATCAAGATCCATTAAACATAGGAGTATACATTTGAAACATAATTACCATTCAAGCATGATAAAGATAATTTGAAATCATTTAAAGCATTGTCAAATTTCGAAGCAGTAATTCAGCAGATGATAGGAGTTGTTACAATCCATATAAAAGCAAATGCATGAAATAAAAGATAAGTTCTCAAGAGGGTAACAAGGAACAACAAGGTCCATAAACTAGGAAGGATAAACCTAAAGCTCTAAGGCCATCTAACTAGGGATGAGATGGAGGGTTTTCGATGTTAGGAATCATCGAGCTACCACCACCCTTGATGAGGGTACTCAGCTTGTTGAACTCAACACACAACCTTCTATTTTGTGAGTCAGTAGTTGTCTGAACAAAGTTCCTCAATGATTGGTAATGGTTATCAATATAAGCATTCTGACGCTCCTCAAAATTCTCCAGATCCCTATGATATGAGTCCTTTTGAGACTGAAAATGAAGATCCATCTTGTTGATGAGACGTTGTTCCATAGCATCCAGGTACACTTGTCCAAAAACTGGTTCTTGTGATGCATGACCAGAAGACTCCCCATGAGTAGCAGCATATGGCTCTTGAGCGTCATCTTGATCATCCTCACCAGAGGGGTCAAGATTTATAGTGTTAAAGTCCTCTTGATATTGCCATGTGTTGTCGTACTTATATACACCCATTTATGAATTAGACTCTCACCAATCAAATGATCCTTGTTAGAACAGTCCACAACTATAGTATCTGAGACATCAATATGCAGATAATCAATAATTCGTGAAATGAAGATACTATAAGGAAGCAACCTTGATTGTAAAATGGAGACACTATACATGACCTTCAGAATCTCTTCAGGCCAGTTGATCATTATGTTCTCCTTTACAGCAAACATGAACCTCAAATCATTCAATGTAGGTTGTGTATGATTTGTGTTCCTCTGAATCAGAATATAGGCAATCGGATAATGTAGGAGCCTATTCTCTACAGACAGCGACCCAGCTTTGGTTAATTCACCCTAAACATACAACTGAGGTCTATGTAAACAAGATTTGTACATTTCAGCAGCATCAAAAGAGTTATTGTTTGCCCAACCACAGTCACTTAAGCTAGCACCATTACATGATAAACCACCCACGTTCATAAAAATGTCCCCATTTAGCTCAAACAGTTTTCCAGCAATCATTGACCAATACTTTCCATCCTTATATCTAAAGTTGGCATAATACTCCCTAACTAGAGCAGGGTAGATATTACCTTTCAATTCCAAGAAGGGGATAGCCCCTTATGCTTGCAAACCATGTGGATTTTCAAACCATATGTATGTTGGTTTCCTCCCCTGAAATTTGAGCAACCGGGTTTCTTACAGAATCAGCGAATAATACGGGTCCCCACGGTCCTGCCTTGCTTGTTGAGATGGCATGGATTTTGGGACACGCGGTGGACGTTGAGCGGTTGTCTTGACTCTTTTAGCACGTCCTCTCTCCATTGATGTTGAAACTGAACCGTGATGAAGGTTTAATGGAGGGATTGAGGGAAACCTAAGATGGGGTTATCAATTTGGGGGAAACGAATTTCTTGGAAATTGGAGATGGAGAAGCTGATTTATGGAGTGGGAATGGAGTGGGGTGATTCGGTTTGGGCTAGGTTAGAGCTTAGGGATGATGTTGGACTTATTCCTCTGAGATTTGAGAGAAAAGGGGATGAATGGGGTTTTGAAAAATGTCCAGAAACGCTGATGTTTCTGATATACTAATGACGTGAATCGATTAACAACTTGTCTTAATAGATTAACCCGAGTTACAAATACCACGTTTCAAAGAATTCACCTAGGAAATCGACTAACTGATGGCTTTAATCGATTAAATGCATCAGATGCAGCATTTTGAATGTTTTTAAAAGCATGCAAGGATTTCAAAAATTTTACTAAATCATTTTTAAACAATCACATATATACATAAAGCTTTTATACACAGAATCATGGATCATGCAAGGAATATTTAGCATTCAACATGTTTTCATTTTAAAGCATACAAGGCAAATAAGTCATGCAAGGCAATCACATAAGCTCAATCAAGATATTTTTCATCAAGGATTCCTAGTTCTCTTCGAAGAACATAGAAGGTATCTCATGAGAGGGGCTTGGTGAAAATATCCGCTAATTTCTTAGATATTTCAACAAATTCTAACACACAATCACCTTTTTTAACATGATCACGCAAAAAAAATGATGTCTTATTTCAATATGCTTGGTTTTTTAATGCAAGACGGGATTCTTATCTTGGAAAGGTTGATGGCACTCGTGTTATCACACTTAATAGGGATCTTTTCTAATATGAGCCCAAAGTCCTTAAGTTTATGCTTCATCCAAAGGATTTGAGCGCAACACACACCAGCGGCAATGTATTCCGCTTCTACGGTGGACAAAGCAACGCATGCTTGCTTTTTGCTATGCCATGCCACTAAGGAACTGCCTAATAGTTGACAAGTCCCACTAGTGCTCTTTAGATCCAACTTACACCCAGCAAAGTCAGAATCAAAGTAACCTACCAAGGATAAAGAGGCATCCCTAGGATACCATAATCCCATATTTATAGTTCCTTTTAAATATCTCATGATACATTTTACAGCAATATAATGTGATTCTTTTGGCTAAGCTTGAAATCTAGCACACATACAAACGCTAAACATAATATCGGGACGGCTAGCAGGTAAATATAATAAGGAGCCGATAATCCCACGATATTTAGTTACCTCAATCACTTTTCCCTTTTCATCTTTATCATGATAACATGCGGACACCATAGGTGTGGATGCATCTTTACATTTTTATCAAATTTCTTTAGTAATTCCTTGCATTATTTCGATTGATGAATGAAGATGCCACTTTCCATTTGTTTAATTTGAAGCCCAAGGAAGAAAGTCAGCTCACCCATCATCGACATCTCAAACTCGTCCTGCATCAACTCAGAAAATCCTTACAAAGGATGTCATTAGTAGATCCGAAGATAATATCATCAACATATATTTGAGCAAGTAAGATATCATTATCTAATCTACGGATAAAGAGAGTGGTGTCGACCAAGCCTCTTTCGAACCCTTTTTCTAGTATGAACGAACTCAATCTATCGTACCAAGCTCTAGGAGCCTATTTTAGGCCATAGAGGTCCTTCTTGAGTTTATACACATGGTTCGGGTATTTGAAGTTTTCAAACCCTGGTGGTTGGTCTACATACACCTCCACTTGAATATAGCCATTTAAAAATGTGCTCTTAACATCCATTTGGAAGAGCTTAAAGTTCATGATCGATGCCCAGGACAAGAGCATCCTAATGACCCCAAGTATGGCTACAGGAGCGTAGGTCTCATCATAGTCGATGTTCTCCTCCTGGTTGTAGCCTTTGACCACTAAACGAGCCTTATTTCTTATTATCAATCTAGATTCATCTAGCTTGTTACGAAAGACCCATCTGGTGTCAATCACATGCTGATCTTTTGGTTTGGGGACCAAGTCCCACACATTATTGCGCTCAAACTGGTTTAGCTCTTCTTGCATAGCTATACCCCAGTGTACATCCTCGATGGCTTCATTGATGGTCTTTGGCTCTATTTGAGATACGAATGCAACAAACTTACAGAAATTACATAAAGAACTACGGGTTACAACCCCCGCAGATATGT
>NC_032012.1:15723192-15738208 GCF_001865875.1 Lupinus angustifolius
ATATTTATTGAACACACGAAAAGCATTACTATGTAATGAATACCCTAAGAATATGCCTTCATCAGCCTTCGAGTCAAATTTTCCTAAAGATCTTTTTCCATTATTTAAAATAAAACATTTGCACCCGAATGCATGAAGATGAGCAATATTTGGTGTTTGACCTTTAAGAATTTCATAAGGTGTTTTCGAAAAAGTAGGTCTAAGTAGTATTCGATTCATTACATATTAGACAGTGTGAACTACATCAGCCCAAAAATATTTTGGAGCATTGCTCTCATTTAGCATGGTCCTCGTGAGTTCCTCTAGAACTCTATTTTTCCTCTCAACAACTCCATTTTGTGGAGGGTACGGGGAGCTTAGAACTGATGCATGACGCCATGCTTATTACAAAACTTATTAAATTTATGATTTTCAAATTCTCCGCCATGGTGGGATCGTATAAATAATTTTCAGGTTATACTGGTTTTCAATTTGTTTGGCTAGACATTTAAAATATTTATATGCATCGCTCTTTGATGCTAAAAACAAAGTCCATTTGAATCTAGAAAATCATCAACAAATTACCAAAGCGTAATAACTTCCACCAAAACTTATAATTTGTGGTGGTCTAAACAAGTCCATATGGAGAAGCTCCAAAGGTCTAGTAGTGGATATCGCATTCTTTTTATTAAAGGAATTTTTTAATTGTTTACATTTTTGACACATGTCACAAGAATCCTGAGTTTTCAAATCGAGTTTTGGTAGACCGATAACCAAATTATTTTTAGATAATTTCTCTAAATGCTTCACATGAATGTGAGCGACTCGTCTATGCCAAAGTCAGATGTCATCTTCTTTTGAAATGAAACATTTTGAAAATAAGGAAATGACATCCTCCATTAATCATATAAATATTATGTACACGATATCCGACAAACTTTATATTATTAGATAATACGTCATGAATTATACAACAATCAGAATCAAATGACACATGATTACCTTTGTCTCATAGTTGGTTGATGCTCAACAGATTATGTTCTAAACCTTCTATGTCTAGAACGTTCTCGATTATACAATAGGTTGAGTTGCCAATTTTTCTGGTGCCTAATATTCTTCCTTTGTTGTTGTCTCCATAAGTGACGAAACCTTTTTCTTTTAATGACAAGAATAGGAATTTTGACTTGTCTCCCATCATATGTCTCGAACATCCGCTATCAAGATACCAATGTTGCCCATGTGTTCGTAGACATACCTGAAAAATAGATCACTTGCTAGTTTCAGGTACCTAAATTACGTTGGGTCCTTTTCTGTTAGTAACCAGGTAGTTATCTCCCTTTCTTACCCAAGCGTAAACACCACTGGGTATCCCATATTTCCTGATGTAGCAGGAATGAGTGGTGTGGTCATGTGTGCCACAATAGAAACATGTAGGAACTCTATTTTTCTTATTTGAATTTTTATTTGAACGAGTTAGAGGTCTCCTATATGGTCTATTTCTATGGGATGGGGGAACATACCCTTATCCAGTGTGGTCACCAACGTTTCTCGTTTTACTAAGCAAGGTGTCTAATTGATGTTGACTATTTGTAAATTTTGCGAGTTTTTCATTTAGTTTAAAATTCTCGTTTTTCAAGTCCTCGCAAGACTCACAAGTAGTTGTTTGACATAAATTATTTTTAGAGCAGTCGCATGAAGTACAAGAAAAAATTAGATCTAAAGTTTCATTTTCCAATTTTAGCTCATCTAATTCTTTTTTTAGTTGAATTATTTTCGGATCATTTAGCAAAACTATTCTTTTTCTATCAGCACTATTTTTTGCTAATTTCTTAAGCTCTTCATGCATCTCTACATAAGCATCATATAAAACATCATATGAAGGAGAATCATCAGAAGAGGATGATGTGTCAGAATACACCTCATTTGTAGCATCCTTACTACCTGATTTGCAAGCTTCATTTGTTATAGTCATTAGGCACAGCTTGGCAGTCTCCTCTTCATCTGAGGTGCTTGATGTTGTTTCTTCCTCCGGTACATCCCAAAATATGTATGCCTTTTTCGATTTGAAGTCTCGGGGAGTGCTCTTCTCTTAATCAACTTTCTTCAAGTAAGTGGGGCACTGAAACTTCATATGACCTGGCTAACCATATTCATCGAAAGTGAAACACTCGTTGTTCTTTCCTTTCTTAGTTGATTCTCGCGCTTCTTTCTTTTGAAATCGCTTGAAACCTCCTTTCTTTTTCAGAAATTTTCCAAATTTTCGCACAAGAAGATTTAGTGTTTCTTCATCAATGTTTGAGTCAGAGTCGTCATTGTCCATCTCTTCAGTGGGTTGTGATGTTGTAGCTTCAAGAGATATTCCTTTCTTTTTCCGATCAGACTCCTCATGCTTGGTCAGACGCCTAAACTCCATCTCATTCTCTTGAAGTTTTCCGGACAGTGTTGCCAAAGGCATGGAATCTAGATCCTTGGACTCCATGATTGTCGTCACTTTAGGTTGCCATCTATTGTCAATACAGCGTAAAACTTTATTAGTAAGTTCTCCTCTGGTAAACATTTTATCTAGAGCAATAAGATGATTAATAATGTGAGTGAATCGCTTTTGCATGTCACCAATTGATTCACTCGATAACATATGAAATAATTCGTATTCATGTATCAGCGCATTTAGTCTGGCGCGCTTGACCTCGCTAGTGCCTTCATGAATCACGTGTAAAGTGTCCTACATTTCCTTGGCACTTTGACATTGAGACACTCAAAAGAATTCATCGTAAGATAGGACCGAGGTAATTATATTTTTGGCACGGAGGTTGAACTGAACCTTCTTGCGCTCCTCATCGGTCCATAAGATTTTGGGCTTTTCTTTCGGTTCGCCATCCACTAAGTGAAGTGGGACGAATGGACCACTAATTACGGATTCCCAAATGTCCAAATCAATAGCCTCTATAAAGATCTTCATTCGTACTTTCCAGTAGGCGTATCCCTCGCTACTGAATACAGGAGGACGGTTAATGGATGTGCCATCGCCGCCAAAGTGGTTGGTGGAACCCATTTAAATTCCCTAAGGATCACGCGGATACGGTCGAGCTAGCATGTTGTACTAGCTTTGATACCACTTGTTAAGTATCAATGGCCTAGGAACACCTAGAGAGGGGGGTTGAATAGGTGTAGCGGTTATCAATCACCGCTTCTCGCACCAAAACCCAGTTCTGGAAACAACCCAGTTAATCGATTAACAACTAGTCTTAATCGATTAACACACACAGAACAGAATGATCCGAGTAGCAAATTGCACAGTTATTTAAAATCAAATGAGCAGAGATAAAGCAGATATATTTAAGCAATATTAACAAGTATATGGAAGGGTACAATTATGCAAAGTATCAGCTATTAACTCGAATTGAAATAGCAAGAAAAGTAAAGAAGATTTAAGGAGAGAACAACACGCAAAGATGGATTTTTATCTTGGTTCGTTTGTGGTCCACTATAAACTACATCCAGGCCTCCCTTTCTGATCTTGGGAGATTTTCTTCTTCACAATATTGAATATACATATAATCACATACACCAATTCATTTTTCTGGAAGTTGTCTCAACTTATACAAGGCAGTTTTGACAGTTGAATTTGCTGCAATCAGTTAAGCAGTTAAAACAGAAATCAGTTATAACACAAAACAGATCTGTTAATCGATTATGGTAACCCGTTAATCGATTAACCAGTGCAACAGAATTGAAACAGAAACCAGTTGTAACAGAAACACTGATATAACATAAAAACAATTGAGTTAATCGATTAAGTCACCACGTTAATCGATTAACCAGCATATTAAAACACGTGGTTCAAAAGGTAAACTTCTCATATGTTATGCTTAACTCCTATACATGTTTTAGCAGTTATATTATGCCTAATACGTACATATAACATGTATGATTAATGCATGAGCATACAATTAACTAGATGATATATCTCATGGATGTGATATGGCAATTATAATGGTTTGAGATACTTGCATCTAGGTTCACCTCACCAATACTCACTTACTAAGGCACACATCCCAGACTTACTTAGAATAATGACTCTATTCATATCCTAGTCTAGATATGACCAATGAGCTCTAGGGATGTTGATTATTGAGCCATCTTCAAGCTTTAATAGAATCTTGTCTTCATCAAAACATAGGCAAAGCATTGCTAGTGCTATCCTTGACACTTTACACTTTCAAGATGAGTGAAGGATAATGTTTTAATCCTTCTTGATAAGAACAAGGACAACATACAAAATGGTACAAACTATAGAGGTATTAAGCTCGTCAATCTTACTATAAAGCTATGGTAGAGGATAATTGAGTTGGAGTTAAGACAAGAGACATGTATGGCTGAATGTTTATGCCAGTAAGATCAGTCATGGAGGCTATAAACTTGTTTTGTGATTGATGGAGAGATATCGAAGGATATACGTGATGAGATCAAAACCAGTGTGAGAATACAAGATGAGGTTTCATAAGTTTCCTATTGTCATAGGATACAATAAGGGTCAATATTAAGCCTCAACTTGTTTACATTCGTCTTGGATGTTCTTATTGAGCATATTCAAGAATCATTAATCATTACTATAATGCATATTTTTTTAGATAATTTTATCTTGATGAGAAACCCAATAGAGGAATTAAATGGAAAGTTAGAAATATGGAGACAAACTTTAGAGGCGGGTGGTTTTCATATAAGTTAAAGTAAGACGAGATAGATAGAGACTAAGTTTAGCAAGAGGCATACAATCCCTTCTATGCAGGTAAAGATTGGGGATCATATCACACAAAAAGTCACTAGATTTATATATCTTAGATCAGTCCTACAAGATAATGCGAAAAATTGACGTATATATAAATCATAGGATTCAAGCGAGTTGGATGGAATAACAGAATAATTCAGCTGTTATATGATAAAATATCATTCAAGCTTAAGAAGAAGTTTTACTGCACGACTATAAAACATGTAATGTGATATGAGATTGAATGTTGAATGATAATATGTCAACAAAAGAATAGGCTTCATGCAATAGATATAAAAATGCCATATTAGATTATTGGATATATTAGACAATATATAATTAGAAATAAATGTTTTAGGGAGAAATTTTAAATAGATTCGATTATACAAAAGATGGGAGAGTCGTACCTTAGGTGATTTGGAGATATGTGAAGGAGAATAATAGAAGTCTTAGTAAATAAAGTATATAAAATGTAGGTTAGTTCAATTCCTAGAAAAATACACCAAGAAAAAATTAGAAGTGAAACAATTAGGAAAGATTTGCCTATCAATATTTCATTAATGAACATGATTTTCACTCCATGTAATCAGCCTCACCTACTAGGATTAAAACTTAGTTGTTTTTAAGCTTCAATTTGAACATCTAATAAAATAAAACATTAATTCAAATCTTTTATATTATTTTAGGTTTCTCCTCTAATAAAAGAAAACATGAACTTAGTCATGTCAAATTCATCATTCTATAACAATGTAAATTAGATTTATAATTGGTTAGTCACTGTCATTTTCTATTATCGAAATCTGCAATTTCTTACCTAAAAACAATGATTTGATTTTTTAAGTTCAATTTGAATTCTTGAATAAAGATCATAAAAATGAGAAGGGTGGCAAAAACATTAGAAAGATAGAGGAGTAAACTATACATTATTTTGTAGAAGACCAAATTGAAACTTAAAAATAAGATAAAGGACAAAAACAGTAATTTAGCCTTTGCACTAATATAATAACCGCTATTGAAATTCAGGAGCTTGGTTATATGCTTTGCTCAGAAGAATGTCAAAAAACAAGCATTTAAGCTAAAAAGGACATAACATTCAATATGAAATAAAATTGCAAACAGGAATTCTAATGCATTTAGTTCTCTGCCAGTTGTTGCACCATTAACTCTTCAGAATTGCTTAGCAGAAGCTTGCAAAATTTGTTTGTTCAAAAGGTAAAGGCATAATTTGAGGTCTAATTGTGAGAGATGCCATAATCAAATTCCATAATTGGGACTACAAGAGCACAAGCCCAAGCTCTGATGGCTTCAGTACTTGCCTTACTCTGTAGTTGTAAAGATAGTAGTGAAGTTTCCCATCACCTGGCCCAAACTTCAGCTCCTTCAAGAATGATTCGTTCTCCATGAGATCCAGTGCGTTGAAAACGTCGTAGTCCCTCCGTTTCGCGACAATGAGAGCATCGTTCATCAGCTGAAGCAAAGGGGTCTTCGTTGAAACGTTGTAAAAGGAATAAGCTGCTTTCAAAGTAGAATAATTTTGGTTGCCAAGGATAGAAGATGGAAGTGTGTAAAAGCTGCAAAAGTCGGTGATCTCATGAGTTTCAGAACTTTCGACCAGATAACTATCAACAACATTCTCCTCTGGAAGAAGCCAATGCTCCAAATCATTTTCATCAAAATCGGGTGCAACAACAAACTGGCTTAAATAATTCCTCAGTAGCCTTGTCACTGCAGGAACATCATGGATTTCCATCTTTCTGAACCCTGGGGTGACTGTTGACTCTGGTAGTTTGTAGAGCTTTATTGTTCGACTCATTGTCATTCGTGCACCAAGCCGAGAGAAACCAACATCAATTAGCTTCTTAGGATTCAAAGATCTGTGCCAGTATTGGCAACTTGCTATTGGGGTTGGAAGAACCACTCCAGCAGTATAGGCTGCTTGCCAAATATTCTCCAAGTGCACCCTCCTGGTCACCTCTTTGATCATGACAGGAGCAAGTCGTTTTGATCTAAGCTTCTTATGAACACAGAGAAAATTAATCTCCGCCATGTTAACAACCTCATCACGAACTCGAATTTTAGCAGGAATACCTGTTATAAAGGCAACCAACTTCTTGGAACTTTTAACACGGACACCAATATGCCAACTTCTAAAATAACCAGGTGGCTGCAGAGCCCACCGCAAAAATTCTTTTGAGTAGTTAAATCTGAACATGTTCTCGTCATCCTCAACATAATTATTAGCAAGAAGGCTATAAACCTCATTGCACATCTCCTCAGAGCTGATGTCACAATTAATCCATTCATAGAGGTTAGGAAGATTGTATGGATCTTGTTTCACCTCGGATAATGGGGTTGGGGGCTCAATGGGGCCTTCTGGCAAGCTGTTATCTCCTATATCCTTGAACTGCCCAACAGGTTGAGTTTCCCAGAATTTATGTCTTTTTTCAAGACTGAGAGACTCTTGAACATTTTGTGCTAGAGTATCCAGAGCAAGATCGCTTTCGGAAGGTGCATTCCCATCAGGGATGGGATTTTGAGTTTCTTCAGGGGATCCAGAAGAAGCATTGCTATCAACCATTTGGAATGTCTCCAGAAAGGTAGCCTGAAAGAAAAAACCACTATTTTATCAATAAAGAAATTTGATGGAAGAGTACAGTTTTTTCTACAACAGTGTATGCCTGCAAAATTTTAGAAAAGATATTCATCTTTCTTATCTTAGGTGGCAAAAAAATCTAACCAAACTTTAGAATATATGAAATCTTAAATTATATCATAGAGAATATCTAGATAATACTTTGATATAGAAAGAAAATATCATAGTATGATGATTATATCTTAGATCTGTTTATACTTTAGAGTATCTTAGAAGATCTCTTAGGATTGAGATTACTTTATTTTATCTTCTATAATTGATTCCTTAGAAGATCTCTTAGCACGATTTCATATGAATATATCCAAAAGACAAGTTTCTGTAGCAAACACCAACACAAAAACATGTAAAATTTCAAAGAAATGATGAACAAAACCTGACATATGCAAGGTGCGGGCAATAAAAACAGGTCATCCATTTACTTTAATGACCAATCACTCAAGCTTAACTACCAGATTTCAAACCGAATTGACCCTTAATTCCTTAATTTGCGAAGCACATTTGTAAAAAGGCTAACAACCAGGCTTGATTACCAAAGCATGTATTCAGTCACAGACATGACTCAGACAAAAGACAGTTTCCAGTCAGATTTGAGATACCTTGGACTGAATATAAACAACAACAACCCACATGTCTTACAGATAATGCCCCATTGGCAACACAGGAAACAAAACAAAGATGGCAACCATACTTGACACATGTTATTTCAGATCAGAACAGAAGAATTTAAAGCAAAGATTCTCAACTTTTAGATGGACAGAGGCCGTTCATCACATTTGCAGTAAGATCAGACAATCAAAATAACTACTCGGACAGCTCAAGAAAAAACTAAGTGAAATATTGAATCCCATTAACGTATCCATCTAAAAAGGAAAACTGAGAACCAGATCTTAACTCTTAATGTAGAATAAGAGTAAAACTATACAATTAAGAATTAGTATCCTGTCTAGAAAAATCCAGCAAACTCGCTGAAAATAAGAATCACCATTGAACTTTATCATTTTCCATAAAACTCAACCTAACTAACCAGTACCAAAGACAACCCCTCAATAACAACACCAAAACATCATGTTGTCAATTGCCTAAATTATACAGAGAAATAACAGAGAAGGCCCATAAAAACTCATTTTGATTCCCCTGATGAGAAGCTCAGCAGTACCACTAAGACAAGGGATGGCTTCAGGGAGGACAAACATGTGCTGGCTATATATAAAACTTGTTATAAAAAATATCTTGACTTGGAAGATTAGTTACATCTTCGCAAAATTAGTTATACATGAAACTTGTTACAAAAAATATTTGCTATATATGTGTGTGTTTGCTTCCTTGATGTTTTCTAGATCCACTTCTAACTAAGACTAAAAGATTCAAAGGGATAATAAGCATGTAAAGGGTTCTAGAATTCCCTAAATGATCAGAAACAAAGGTGGTTCAAATTCAATCAATAATTGTATCATGCACAAAACTACTAAAAACAACATCACACACACCAAGGGAAATGATCGTGCATGAAAGAAAACATTTTAGTCACTCAGGCATTTCATCAAACATATCATGTGCAAGAAGACTTGCAATACAACTAAGTGTAATGGTAGATTTTCAACATCAACCCAAACATGCAGTGAGATTAAGAATGATAATAAAGAAAGAGAGAGAAGAGAAAGATTACCTTTTATCACTGATAGAGGAAGATGGTGTGGTTTGAGATCGGCTATGGTGGAATAACCGATGAAGAGGGACTAGGGTATATAGTGGATGACGTGGCCTTTTGTTGTTAGGAATCTATGTTTTTCCTTCATTTGGAGCCCAAATATTTACCTAAATTATGCTTTTCTCACTTTATCTTAATTGTGTTTTTTTTTAATTTCGTCCAATAATATTTTTCCTTTTTTGTACACTTAAAAATATTTCGTATTAATATTTTGGCTGATTAGATAATGTTTTTCTGCTCCATTTTTGTTAGCCACACAACGGAATAAAAGTATGAACACTAAACTTTTTTTAATCATTTTTTGCATTTTTAAAAAATATAAAAGTTTGAAAATAATAAAAATGACATTCACCTAATTTTTTTATTTATAGAATCAGATAATTATTTTACTATTTGTAGGTATTATGGTAATTGTTTTGAATTTATGGAGTCATAAATAATTTTTTATCCGGAAAAGGTTCTCTGTTAATTTTTGAAGTTAAAGAAATATTTTTACCCTACTGCATATTTTTTATAATTATTCTAAAAATATATATGATAGTGGAAATTACAAATTTATGTCTCATAATCAATTTTATCCTTTTAATTGTTCAGTTCTTAAGAAATAGTTACAAAACTTATTAACTGTTTTATTTTATTTAACTCATTAATTTAAAAATTAATTAATAAAACTTTTGATTTTCAATGATTATATCTATACTTCTATATACTACTAATAAAGGTAAAACCCAAAATATCTTCCATGAAGTAGTTTATATTTCCCAATTTCATATTTTATAACTTCTAATTTCATCTTTATATATACTAATATTAATAAACATTAAATAACTATCATGAAGTATTTTATGTAAATTTCTATACTAATACTAATAGAAATTAGAAAAACATAAAATAATTACCCTTGAAATATTTTATGTTTTCCTACTTTATCTTTTATAATTTCTAATTTCATGTTTATCTATAATAATCTTTTATACTAATAGATAAAAGAAAAATATAAAATAACTTTCATAGAGTAATTCTAACTTCATGTTTCTAAATATTATATATTTCTTAATGTAAATTAATGCTTCCTTTTTAACTATCACATCAATTCTTAAACCTCTTATTTCCAAATTGATGTGACTTTTTCAATGGATAAGCAATTATATTGATTATGACATTAAATTTGAAATGTGAATAAATTATTTAGTCATAACAGTTTACTTTCATTTTTAACTTCCACCATATATCGCATGATAGTTTTGTTAAATAATATAATATGAAGATAATACATTCTATATAAAAAAATAAGAATGCGGGTGATCGGTACAAAATTCTATTATAAATAGGTAAAATTTTAGAGAACTTAGAAGAAATAATATATAAAAGGCAAAGACAAGAAAGTGAAAAAAAAATCACTAGAGGAAAAATACCAGGACTAAAAAAAAGAATATATGAAAAAAGATTTCAAAAAGAAAAATTAAAGAGAAAATTGTCGAAAAGAAATTTATTGCCTTAGACAGTGTGCAACCATCCCGTCACACATCATTGCAACCTTCATTATTGGCTAATCATTGGCACGAAATTTCATACCTCCTACCATCTTGTTGTTAAAATAGAACAATAATTGTTCAATCATCGCCACCGGATAAACGCACTCATTGGCCACCCTTTATAGAACTTATCACATTGTCTTTGTTCGATTTTATAAATATGTTAGATCCCCCAGTTCCCACCTACCAACATTCTGAATATGTCCTTCAGTGTCTTGTCTGCAATATTTCTACATGTACATATTTCATTTTTTTTCTTTTCTTTTTCTTATTTATTTCGTTTAATTATTTTACATAAAAGGGGTTTTCAATTCGATGAAGTAATTTAACACAAAAAGGTTACGAGCAAGGTTATGATAGGCGGATCGGACCAAACGATCCAACCTGTCCGACCGTCACCCGACAGTGTGTGCAGTCCTATACCACCTAGTAGACTGGGAACTCCTCCAGACTGTTTCCAGTCGTCCTAATTCTGGTCTAATCGGGTAAGACTGGGATAACCCGTAATAACCTTATTGGTTAGACCAGCCAGTCCTAACTATTAATTAAAAATCCCTAAAATAAAAAATTAGAAGAGGGTCAGGGAAGAAAATAAAGCGAAGAGGGACAAAGAAAAGTTGCAAAAGATCGAAAACCTAATTGTTGGAAGAACAATGCCTCACACTTACAATGGTCATCGCTCGTCAGTTTCGTGTTGCATTACTGTCACTCATTGCACTGCTCATCCGTTAGTTTCTACTTTCTAGTCGTCTACTACTTCATTAGTTTCTATAGAATACACCCCCTATAATGATAATTGTGAAATCTATTTGTTTTGTGGGCTTTAGAGATATAGTTTTATGGGCTTTGAGATATTTTGTTTTGTGGGACCATACGTAGTGTTAAGAATTAGACAATATTGGCTAATTACATTGAGAGACTCCAATTTGTTTGAGGTCTAGTAGTGCTTGCAAACTGTTAGTTTTAATATTTGTATTAACAATGTTAAATTGTTACTTGAGTACTTGAGTGCATGTGTTAAATTCTTATGCTTGGTGTTGATATAATGTTTGTGTTAATATTGGTAAATTATTATAATTTCATATATGACATATCCGGTCCAATCAGACAGTCCAATCTGGTTTCATAACATTGGTTACAAGTTTAAATTGGAAAAGAAAATAATTCAAATAAGAGACCAAAGAATCTTCCCCTTAAATATTAAGTTCCTTATCTCAAAAGGAGTCAAACTAGCTCAATTTGATAGGCCTCACTAAAGGCAAACATGTTCTCATGCTAAGTTGGGTTAGGCCATGTAATTGAAACTCAATAAATCATTAGCCAAACTTTGCCTTTGGAGGTTGTGAGCCAAATGGGTTAGCCTATTAACTTATAACAATTTTAATTTTAAACATTAGTTACAAAACATGATGACAAATTAGAAAATTCATCTTAAAATTTAAAATTTAAAGCAAGTGACATACATCTTCAAAACATAACTTTTTTATTCATCTAATTTTTATTAAAGACAAACTAATTATGTGGAAATAATTTCCGCTAAAACAAAAACAAAAGACAAATCAATTGTTTTATTTTTTGAACATTTGTTTAAATCATTTTATACTTATACAATTTTTAAAATCCAATAAAAGTTGATAAACACAACTCATTCTCATCTTGTATTATATTTGTTTATTACAAAAGCAACAATTCTCATAATAATAATTTTAAATTTGTAAATTGAAATAATGAGTTCTAAGTTAGAAATTTCATTTTAAAATCATGATGAATACACCTCTAGTTAATGTTGATAAAACCATATTACGTAGGCTGATTCAACCGGAAAACTAGCGAACCAGACCCCTACCAGTATGGAACGATTGTTGTACTGGATATGCATCAGAATCGTTGGAAACCATCCAGTATTCCGCAAAATCGGCAACGTCGTTTCATTAAGGCAAAAAAAATTAAATTAAGGGTTTCAACTTTCACCTTTCACGTAACATAATTTCAATTTCCCCCTCCTTCCTTATTCTCCATCCTTCACTTTCATCTTCATTCTCCATTCTTCACTTTCATCTTCATTCTCCTTTCTTCACTTTCATCTCCATTCTCCTTTCTTCACTTTAACGGTCTTCACTCTTCGAGCTTCAGTGTTTCTAGTGTTCCACGTTCATTTCTGGTCTTCACTATTCAGTTGCTTCGATTTTCAGTGTCTCACAAGCTGTCTACTAAGATAAGCATTACCGGTTAGCCAAGTTCTTCTTATTTCTAGTATTTTAAAAATACATGCATTGATAGTTGAAAAGATACTAATGAATGTATCCAGACTAACATTTTTACATACCATCATATAAAACAAAAAAACAATGGAGCATAAACAAAATAAGGGAAAAACAAACACTGTTCAAAACTTGTTTCCTCCTTTAAACTAAACTCTGCATATTTCTTTGTTCTCATCATTGATCGCATTTCTGAATGTTGAGGGAACACATCAAAATTGGGGACTCATATGAGATTGTATTCGAGATTTTTTTTTGTTAATATAAGTTCTGAAATTTCTCTTGTTTGATATTCTGAGATTGTGATAGTGTAGTATAAATTCTGAAATTCTAGTAATGATATTCTCAAATTTTGGGATACTGAAATTAGCGTATGGTTAGTGCATCGTAGATTGCTCATTGCAGTATTGCACTTTTTGCTTATTTTTATTTTTGCTTATTCCATTTTATAAATTGGCATATGGCTTATTGCAGAATTGCACTGTATAGATTTCAATATTTTTGCTTATTTCACTGCATTGTAAATTCGCATATGGATACTATGTCATATGGCTTATTTTGGGCTACATAAACTCTGAAATTGGCATATGGTTACAACATTGCTTAATTCACTTACTTTATGCTTATTTTTATTCGCTTTCTGCATATTTCTATTTCATAGTGTACTTATTATCTTATAACTTTTGTCCATATATGGCATCTATTGAATCAGAAATGTCAACATCACAAGAAGCATCAACGGGAAATGCTTCTATAAGTAGCAATAGAGGGAAATCAGATCCAACTTGGGCTCATTGCAAACAATTTTTGCGAATAATTGAAGAACCTTGCTTTTGTGTCTTTATTGTATGAAACAGATCAAAAGGGGTGACATTACTCGATTTAAGTCTCATTTGGCTGACTTAAAAGGACAAGTTGGAAAATGCAAGAAAATTTAGCTAATGTTCAACACCAAATTAAAAACTCAATTCATGAAATGAGGTGCAAGATAATGAAAGTAAAAGGTGAATATGACAAAGGTAATCTTTCTGACGATGTTAATGGTTTATTGCACATTGAACCAATTGAAGCACCTCAGACATCTACATCTCAAAAGGGGAAAGATCGCATAGGATCTTACTTTATGCCTAGAACAACTCCTAGTGCTCAACCCATTTTAAAAAGTGTATTGCAAACTAAAGAAATGATGAAGAAATGTGACATCGCCATCTCCAAATGGATGATTAATGCTTTTGTGTCATTTAATGCAACTAACTCAACATATTTTCAACCCATGATTGATGTCAGTTGTAGCATGGGTCCGGGTTATAAAGGTCCCAAGTATTTGAAAGTGCGCATGTCAAGAGGAGCACTTTGGAAAGTTTTCTCACTATGTGTTTTGGTTTTGGTGAGGACAACTTGTGTTTCATAAGAGCTTGAAGATCATCAACAAATCAACGTGCTTAAGTCTCAAGATTGATATTAGACTTAGACTAGTAATTAGTTTAGGTTGAGTCTAAGGCTTAGGCAAACTCAATAATGTCTCATATGCATAAAACTTTAAATCATTTTAGTTTTGAGATATGTCATTTATAATATGTTCATGCATCACATATATACATGTTATCTGTGCATCCTAGGCATAAACTTAGTGTTGAACATGTATAAATTAAGTGCATAACGTATTTGAGTTTTGCAATTTGAAAATACACTTGGAAATATGTCGTTAATCGATTAAGATGTGTTTTAATCGATTAACATAAGTTTTTGAAAAGCTGTTGTAACAGAAAACTTGGAAAACAGAATTAGTTACAATTTTGTAACACGTTAATCGATGAACCAAGTATTTAATCGGTTAACTGGGCTGCAGAATTGATTCTATATAAAATGAGTTTTCAGAACTTAAGCCATAACTTGCATGTTAGATTTTAAGAGAGTTAGAGCATATTTTGTGTTAATTACTGCATCTATATGACATTGCATTTGTGAGATTAGAAAAAATAGAATTCTATGCTTTAGGATTGAGAGCATTTCATGTTTAATTTCTCATCATTTCATCTCACATGTTCATGCATTCATTGATGTTTTTGTGAAGATTTTGCATTCTGTAAAAACTGTTTTCAACTAATACAT
>NC_032012.1:15738308-15739075 GCF_001865875.1 Lupinus angustifolius
TTTACTCATATCGTGAATCATTTAGTTGCTCTAGATAAAACTTTTGCCAGAGGAGAATTAACTAATAAAGTTTTACGTTGTCTTGACAGGAAATGGCAGCCGAAAGTGACTGCAATCGTGGAATCCAAAGATTTGAACTCTATGCCTCTAGCTACATTGTTAGGAAAGCTTCAAGAGCACAAAATGGAATTGGGTTGACGATGCATGAGGATTTGGACCGGAAGAAGAAGAGTATGGCATTGAAGGCTACAACCTCCAAAGCAAAAGAAGATAAAGATGATGATGAATCTGACTCCGATCTGGATGATGAAACAATGGGTCTCCTTGTTCGAAAATTCAGTAAATTCAGAAAATGAAAAGAAGGATTCAAAAAGTTTCAGAAGAAAGAAGCGAATGAATCATCAAACAAAGGCAAGAACACAAAAGATCTCTTCACTTGCCACGAGTGCGGAAAGGTAGGACACATGCGATTTCAGTGTCCAACCTATCTGAAAAAGGTTGATTCAGAGAAGAGCACTCCCAGGGAATTCAAATCTAAGAAAGCCTACATCGTATGGGATGTACCTAAGGAGGAAACGACATCAAGCACCTCTAGTGAGGAGGAGTCAGCAAAGCTATGTTTGATGGCTAGATCTGACAACGATGGGAATTCAAGCATACACGAAGATAATCATGAGGTATATTTTGACACCTCANTCCATTTCTGATGACTCACCTCCTTATGATGTTTTATATGAGGCTTATGTCGGGTTACATGAGAAACTAAA
>NC_032012.1:15739175-15740177 GCF_001865875.1 Lupinus angustifolius
TGTCAAAAACCTGTCTGTGAGACTTGCGAGACTTTGCAGAAGAAAATTTTAAACTTAAAGAAAAACTCACACATCTCACAAATTGTCAACAACAATTAGACACTATGCTAAGTCAAACAAAAAACATTGGTGATCATACAGGACTAGGTTATACTCGCCCTACTAGGAACAAAAGACCATAGAAAACCTGTAGCTCGTCCTAAAAATAAATATCACAAGCGCACACCTACATGTTTTTATTGCAATACATATGGTCACACTTCATATTCATGTTACATCAGAAAATATGGTATACCTAGTGGTGTTTATATGTGGATAAAGAAGATAGATGACTCCCAGATTACTAACAGAAAAGGACCCAATATCAATTGGGTACCTGAGAAAAGCAAGTGATCCTTTTGCAGGTATGTCTTCGAACACAAGGACAGAAATGGTACCTAGACAGTGGGTGTTCGAGAC
The DNA here is from genome assembly GCF_001865875.1 of Lupinus angustifolius. Lineage (NCBI taxonomy): Eukaryota > Viridiplantae > Streptophyta > Magnoliopsida > Fabales > Fabaceae > Lupinus > Lupinus angustifolius. Next base: position 15,739,635 of record NC_032012.1, read on the forward strand.
ATATGACAGGTGACAGATCAAACTTCCTGGATCTTTCACTTAAAGGTAAAGGATACGTCACGTACGGAGACAACAACAAGGGAAAGATTCTTGGCACCGGAACAGTTGGTGTATTATTCGTGACATTTTATCTAATAATGTTAAATTTGTTGGTCATCGTATAAATAATATTTACATGGTTAATTTGGATGATGTCACTACATTGTTTTCAAATTGTTTTATTTCAAAAGAAGATGACATCTGGCTTTGGCAAAGACGCGTTGCACATATCCATGTAAAACATCTAGATAAATTATCATCAAACGAACTAGTTGAGGGGCTACCAAAACTAAATTTTAAAACCAAAGAAATCTGTGACACTTGTCAAAAGTGTAAACAAATCAAAAATTCTTTTAAAAAGAAAAATGTGATCTCCACTTCAAGGCCTTTGGAACTGCTCCATATGGACTTGTTTGGACCATCACAAATCATGAGTTTTGGTGGTAGCTACTATGCCCTAGTTATTGTTGATGATTTCTCCCGATTTACATGGACATTATTTTT
>NC_032012.1:15740277-15740661 GCF_001865875.1 Lupinus angustifolius
CTTTTGTATCTCAGATTGAGCCTAAGACCATTGACGAGGCCATTGAGGATGTACAATGGGGTATAGCTATGCAAGAAGAGCTAAACCAGTTCGAACGTAACAATGTTTGGGACTTGATCCCTAAACCTAATGATCATCCCGTGATTGGTACCAGATGGGTCTTTAGTGATGAATCAGGCTTAATCATTCGAAATAAGGCACGCTTGGTGGCTAAAGGCTACAACCAGGAGGAAGGTATCGACTTTGACGAGACCTATGCCCCTGTAGCCAAATTAGAGGCCATCGGGATGGTTCTTTCCTTTGCATCTATAATGAACTTCAAATTATTTCAAATGGACGTAAAAAGTGCCTTCTTGAATGGCTACATTCAAGAAGAAGTTTATG
>NC_032012.1:15740761-15741206 GCF_001865875.1 Lupinus angustifolius
ATGCGATAATACAAGTGCCATAAACCTATCCAAGAATCCCGTTTTGCATTCTAGAACCAAGCATATAGAAATTAGACATCATTTCTTACGTGATCATGTACAAATAGGTGACTGCGTGCTTGAATTTGTTGAAACCTCTAAACAGTTAGCAGATATTTTCACCAAGCCCCTTCCACAGGATACTTTCTATGTTCTAAGGAGAGAACTTCGAATTCTTGATGAATAATATCTTAATTAAAACTGTCTAGATGTTTAGTTTATGTCTTGCCTCCATATGTTTATTAGTCTCTTGATTTAAATGAAATTTGTTAAAATGCGAAATGATATCTCATGATAACTTCTTTTTGTGATTACATATGTTTAGATTAATCCGTTAGAATGCATGCATAAGTCCCAAAGAGTTGAAACCACTCTGCTAGCTAAAAACCTTTTTTTTACCGTATTT
>NC_032012.1:15741306-15741723 GCF_001865875.1 Lupinus angustifolius
ACACAACTGACCCAAGTGCATTAAGCTAGATAAACCTAACCCCTAACCCTCTCAAACCCCCTAGAAATCTCAAATTTCATCCATATTTCACTACATTCCCGTTTTCCCCAAATCAAAACCCTAGGTTAGGTTTGCCACATTCCTTCACTGTTTGGTCCCACATCAATTCGGGTTCTGCATAAAAATGGAGCAAGGTCGCCCAAAAAGGTTCAAAACTCCTGCCAATCGTGGAAGAAGACCGGAAGCTGGCTCATCCTCCACTCGGGACCGTGGTGACCCATTGTACTCGCTCATTCTGCAAGAGACCCGTTTGGCTAAGTTCCAATGACGCAAACTCATGTATGTATGGTATGTTGATCTAACCTGGATTGCGGAACAGAATTTCAGTTTCCCGCATGATATGGAGGCTCAGGGAGC
>NC_032012.1:15741823-15743774 GCF_001865875.1 Lupinus angustifolius
GAATTTTATGCAAATTTCAGATATTAGGATGGTAAATACTAGTCTATGATTTCTGGTAAACTGTTTGAGAGTAGTGATGATCTGTTTATGAATGTTGGTGGGTTATCATCTTCGGGTTATGGAATAGGAGACTGCTCATGGGTTAAGGATAATTTTGATCCTACTGAGGTGTATAAGTCATTTATTAGAGGACCTCATTTGTATATACAGGATCAATTGACCAAGGCTGGGTCATTATCTGTTGAGAACAGGTTGCTGCATTATATCATCGCTTATATTTTGGTGCAGATGAACACAAATTATGCACAACCCACTGTGAATGATTTGCGTTTCATGTACGCTGTTAAGAATAATGTGATGATTAACTGGCCTGAGGAAATATTGAAGATTATGAATAGTGTTTCTCTGTCTTAGTCAAAACTTCTTCCCTACAGTATCTTTATCTCACGGATTGTGGATTTTTGCATATAGACGTTTCTGACACCATTATTGTTGAGTATACTGATAAGGATCATCTGGTTGGTGAGAGTCTGATTCATAAGATGGATATCTACAAGTACGGTCCTACTTGGCAATACCAGGAGGACTACACTACTATCGATCTGGAGCTGTCCAGTGATGATGATCAGGGTGGCATGGGTGATCAGAATGCTACTAATCAAGGGGAGCCTTCTAGGACAGCATCACATGATTCTATTTTTGGTATGGCTCAGATGGAGGCTATGGAACAAAGGCTCAACAACCGCATGGATCTTCACTTTCAAGGGTTGAAGGACTCGTACTTTGATGGTATGGAACAGTATGAAGAGCGTCAAAATGCTTATTCTGACAACCAATATCAAACTTTGAGGAATCTAATTCAATCAACAGCCGAAGCTCAGAATGCCCTCATTCGCTCTACAGCTGACGCTCAGAATGCACTGTTTTGTTCTGAATTTCAGAAGTTGTCTATGCTGATCAGGGGTGACCAGAATGTTGCTATTCCTGATAATGAGATTTATCTTTCTCCACCTCAACCATAGTTTAGAAGAATTTAAACCTAGGATATCTTACCCTTAGGCTTATTTCTTCTTTATTGCACTTTATGGGCTCAGTTATTGTTACTGTTTCAAGACTTATTTGTGCCTTTTCTGTCTCTGTTTGACATTTTATGGTTTGTATGGTTGCTGGATATTTTCTCTCTTTATGCTATGTTTTTAATTTTGCGTTTAATTATGTCAAAGTAGCTTATTTGGTTACTTGAATGGTTCTTGATCATATGAGATTTTCTGGTGCATAAATTAAGCTGGTTATTGCACTACATTGCTTATTATGCTTATTGCTATTTGATATGGTAAATCTTGTATGTTGTTCTCTCTACCTATTAGTTATTTTATTGTCTAAACAAACACATTTGTTCAAGCCACCGAAAATAAAACAGGTTATTAATTAAATCCCAAATTAATTCATTAACTTTGTTTTATGTTTAACTACATATCTCTGTCTACTTTTGCCTGGGTTATCTTTTTGATAATGTCAAAAGAGGGAGAAATGTTGTTTTGTTGTTGTTTGATTGTACAGGTTGATCGTAATAACTGCTTCCGAAATATTAGCGCATCATATCAATCAGTGCCAATACAATCTTCAAGCTAATAAATCAAACAATTGGTGTAGTTTTTGTCATCATCAAAAAGGGGGAGATTGAAAGTGCGCATGTCAAGAGGAACACTTTGGAAAGCTTTCTCACTGTGTGTTTTGGTTTTGATGAGGACAACTTGTGTTTATAAGTGCTTGAAGATCATCAACAAATCAACGTGCTGAAGTCTCAAGATTGGTATTAGACTTAGACTAGTAATTAGTTTAGATTGAGTCTAAGGTTTAGGTAAACTCAATACATGCCTCATATGCTTAATACATTAAATCATTTAATTTTGAGATATGTCATTCATAATATGTTCATGCATCACATATA
>NC_032012.1:15743874-15747215 GCF_001865875.1 Lupinus angustifolius
CCCCCTTCTAGGTGTATTTTAGCCACTGAAACCTAACAGTATTATCGTGTTCATGGTCATTTCCTAAACAAGTGGTTTGAAGACGTGAAAAAACTTGTAAATGATTTTCAATCCATTTGGAAGAAAACTGGATGAACTATTATGGAAAATGGTTGGATTGACCGTAGTAGATGAACTCTTATTAATTTTCTCATCTATTCTCCTAAAGGAATTGTCTTCATAAAGTCTGTTAATGTTTCACATGCTTCCAAAACTGCAGATTTGTTGTTGAAGTTTTTCAAGGAGGTAGTCATGTATGTTGGTCCTTATAACATTATTCATATTGTTACAGATAATGTTACTAATTATATTATTGTTGATAGGTTAATGGAGAAAGAATTTCCTCACCTGCTATGGTCTCTATGTGCGACTCATTGTGTTAACTTGATATTTCAAGACATTGGAAAGTTATCGGAAGTAACCAAAACAATATCACATGTTGCAAACATTACCAAGTGTCTATGGATGTCGTGCGCCAAATCTGCAAAGGTTGGAAGTCTGCGTTCTACGTCAAACATGTAGTGCTTCCGGTTGTGAGCGAAATTGGAGTACATTTGAAAACATTCATGCCAATAAAAGAAATAGGTTGGAGCATAAAAAAACTTAATGATCTTATTTTAGTTCGTTACAACTTGAGGCTACAACAAAGGTATTACCATTTCATTCAAAATATGACATTAATTGTCTTTCTTTATGTATTCACATGTTTGTATATGATGAAATAAATAAATATAATAGCCAATTGAGACATCAAAATTATGACCCAATAAATTTAGAAAAATTTGAGGATCATTTTCATCTTATATTGAGGAGTCACCACCATTCCTATCTGTTGAAGAAATTGAGTCTTTACGAAATGATCTTGTAAATATTTTCATCCAACCATCACATGATCACAATGGTATGTTTTTTTATTTTCTGGTGATTTAGCATTCATTTTAAATAATTGCTAACCTGTATGAAAAATGACATTGTGGTAGATCAATTAAACTTACAAGATGATGAGGATGATGCAAAACTCAACCCCATGGAGAATGTGAACCTGGATGAAGATAATGTGGGTCAAGCTTCAGGCTCAAATGATGAAGAAATGGAACCTCGATATGAGAGAACTTTGACTCCTTGGTGTTAAATTTAAAACTTCAAATTTATATGTTTTGTAGACTGAGTTGTGAACTTGTGTCATTTACTTATATTTTGTGTTTGTTAAGTGATACTTTTAGATTGATATATGTTTTGCACTTTAGACTTTGAATTTGTTAAAGACTTGAGATTTTGTTTAAGTGAATTTGTAGTAGATTATATATAAGAATTATAAATTTTAATATCTACATATTTGAAATTTTTGTTAGAGGTTTACATATATATAAATATAAGCAAGTATTTCTGGTTTAACCGACATACGATTTTATTATTGAACCACTGATTGAATTATTGTACCAAGTACATGTAGGAAATAAAATTCTTTATACAACATGACAGGATGTATACAATGATGTTTGAGGTTCATTAAAAAGATGTATGATATAATATTACAGTTGATTATTTAGATTTAATTAGATATTGATATTATAAAATATGTCTAGAATGTTCTTATATTATAAAATGATGACACTTCTATGGTTATCATCTTCTTAGGATTTCTTTATTCCCTTTCAATATTGTCATGTTCATCTATTAAAAAAAATCAAATATGAAGAATTTAATGTTTATTTTATCTTCTTCCAATCCATTTTATTAGGAGTAGATTAATTCTCTAGTGTTTTTGGTAGATTGTGATTAGCACTCTATCAATTGGTGCTTTCATCTTTGAACTAATCCTTTCAAAGTAATCATGTAGTCTGCATATTATACTTACAATCAACCAACACCACCCTTTTATCCACCATATGTCACTTATTATCATCATTCTTCTCAATATAACTCACAACCTCAACCATGTTATTTCACCTTTCAACCATCTTATTCCACCTTTCAACCATCTTATTCCACATATTCTCCTTTTTAACACCAAACCTCACCGCAACAACCTAATAATTCGTCATCTTGGATCTTTGACTCACATTCTCAACCTGGGAAGGAATATCTTAATTCAATGGCATGAAATATTTCTATAACAATATCACTAATGAATATGCATGGGAAATTCCCCTGCCAACACTCATTCCACCACCACCTTCTCACATTCCAAAACCCCACTTCGTCCATCTCCAATTGCATATTTATTTATTGAGATAAAAGAGTTACTCATTAAATTACAAGAAGATTTAGAAGACAAATAATTACAAATTTCTAGCACTAAAAAAGACAGTGAATTAAATGTAGATCCAAAGAACAAGCTCATGTTCATCTTTACAACACCATCACTAGAACAGAATTATATCATGCATTTATGCCAACCTCAACAACACCATAAGTCAAAAAAAGAAGATAAAGAAGAACTAGAAAAATCTTCACTTACATCTATTCCAACCCTACGATCTATTGATAAAGCACTATCGAAGACCACTTTCTTGTAACTGTCTTCTACTCTCACGATGGTCATAGTGAAAGCAACAACAACAATAGATGAACCAACACTAGTGACCACCCTCTCTCTACACACAACTATGACTATAGATTAATCAATGTCCTTATCCATCACACCACCATCAACAAAGCTACAAACCATTGTGGAATCCATTATCTTTGCATATGAAACCCATTTTGAAGAAGGAACAATCTATCTCTCAAACTCACAAGGAAAATAAAGAACCAGATCTATTAAACAAAAAAAATGTGAGTTTAGATTTCGAAATTGTGTTGGAAAAGAAATAGATAAAAAGACAATAGAGATGACTTTTTTTTTATGAAAATGATTTTGAGAGAAAAAAAGGTATTGAGGGAAAAATTACCGGGATAGTGTAGTTTGACTACACTATCCCAGCTTTGGGGTACCTTTTCAAATAATTACGGGATTGGGGTACTTTTTTGAAAGTCGTGGATGGGGTCCACGACTTTGGCAAAGTCGTGGATGCCAGGCACGATTCCAAGGGAAAGTCGTGGACCAGACCCACGATTTCCCTTTAATATTCTCTCTCCTCACGGAAATCGTGGATGGGGTACACGACTTCCAGTGTCGTGTACCCCATACACGAGTTTGCATGGGTTATTTCGAATTGCACCCATTTACGTAACTTTTTTTTTTGTTAACTTATAAAATTAATGTATTTTGAATATGGTAATTTTAGTTAAATGATTATTTTTGTATTTTAGTATGGTAATTGAACATGTTATAATTTTAGTTAAATTAATGTATTTTT
>NC_032012.1:15747315-15747941 GCF_001865875.1 Lupinus angustifolius
CTTTGAACTAAAGGGAAAGTTTGGGAGTCGTTGTTGTGTACTCTTGGAGCTAGCATTGGCATGCGGTCATATGCCCATGACTGTAGTGAATGTAAGCATCCACCGATTTCAATTTGGTGACTTATCAGTGCCGCACGACATATTCCACGATATAGACACGCCAATACCGCTGAACCCCAACTATATTGGAATGTTTGAGACAAGTCCTCCAACAATGGGAGATACATCAGGTGGACTCGTGATCCTGATGTATCTGGCATGAGGAAGCCTCCAATCATGCGTAATATAAACGCTCTTGCATGTTGCTCAATAACAACATCATCAGCATGTGGAGGTAGAACCGCAAATGTTGAGTCGAGCCAACTCATTTGGATTCTTTGACCCATAATTTGTTTGCCAGTTGGGATTGCACCCAACAAGTTGAGACAAATCATTTCCCAATTTGCACTTGTAACGCCAGTAACAGGAGCTCCATTTATTGGCAAACCAAGTTGGTATGCAACATCTTCGAGAGTTACTGTGCACTCGCCAACAGGTAGATGGAAGGTGTGAGTCTCCGGCCTCCATCTCTCAACTAACGCCGTAATGAGGTGGTTGTTGATTTCGATAGTTCCGATATCGAGTAT
>NC_032012.1:15748041-15748718 GCF_001865875.1 Lupinus angustifolius
ATTACACCACTTACAAATAATTACACAAAAGTGGGATATTACAAAAATTACAAATAATTACAAAAATTACAAATAGTTACAAATAATTACAAAAATTACAAATAGTTACAAATAGTTACAAATAATTACAAATAATTACAAATATCTACAAAAATTACAAATAATTACACAAAAGTGGGATATTACATCACTTAGTTTTGCCTTGAACTTTGTCCAACTTCGGTACTTCTGAAAGGGCATTTCTTCCTATTGTGTCCTTCACTCCTACACCACCCACATTTTTTACTTTGTGGGGACTGAGAATCATCCATTTCATTGTGTATACGTGTAGTTTTTGGTCTTCCAGTACGGTTCCTATGCATAAGGGGATTAGGAATGAACGTTGGACCTAAGTAAGGAGGCCAATATTCTTCATTTGCAATGGGTTGAAACTCATGTCCATAAACCTTCTGTAAGTTCTCTAACCTATAAATCGGTGATATAAATTGGCCATAGTCTAAGTTCAATGATGCACAAGTAGCAATAACATGTGAACATGGCAATCTAAGTGATTGAAATTCCCCACAATCACACCAATTGTCCATTAATCTAACTATGTATACTCTTGCGTATCAAACTACCACCAGTACTAGCAACTTCGACTTCCAACACTCCTGAATCCCTCGAAAAATTTCGTA
>NC_032012.1:15748818-15779496 GCF_001865875.1 Lupinus angustifolius
TTGCCATCTACATATAACATAGAGTAAAAAAAACAAACATATTTACATTTAAACAAATGTAACACGTAAAATTATATATAAAATAAAAGATATAACAAAATTTTAACAATTGGAAGTTACCTTAAATATGCAGAGTTCTTCAATTCCAGTATGATGCAATTTTTTTATACAGTTCAATTCTTCCTCCAGTGTGGTTTTACACTCGGGGTGGGAAATATATATAGAGCTTGGAAATCGTGCACGGAGTCCACGACATTGCATGGATCTCGTGGACCCTATCCACGACATTGCCATGAAAGTCGTGCATGTGATCCACGACTTACAGGGACCTGACACATTGCAGGGAAATCATGGATGGGGTCCACAACTTTCCAGGGAAATCGTGGATAGGGTCCACGACTTTGCCAAAGTCGTGGATGTGGTCCACGAGATCCACTAAAATCTACCCCAATCCCGTAATTAATTCAAAACGTACCCCAAAGCTGGGATAGTATAGTCAAACTACACTATCCCGGTAATTTTCCCGGTATTGAGAGCATGTTGTATTTGGAATCTAAAACATTTTCAGGGGTATGTGCTTCAAACATTCATGGAATAGAAAACATTTAAGAAGAGCATATAATTTCTAGATATGATATTATTTTAAGTTTTCCTAATAATTTTGTTGTTCTGCTTTATGAAGAAAACTACAAAAATGAGAATGACAAGAGTCCCCATGGATGGATAAAGTAGCAAGGTCATGGCCATCCAAAGAAAGCACAAACAGTTACGCTCCATTGCATGAGAGAGTGATATGTGCCAACAAAAACTTTCCTCTTACAATGCCACAAGGCTCTATCTAGGATGCACATAGAAGCACAAAAGTGTGTCATGAATGGTGCCAGGATTCAAAATTTCCACCAAAAGAGTTGTTAGAGACGTTTCTATATGACTTTGCTAGAGAAGAGGAAATATATTTCATTGGCAATGATTCCAAATGAGAGAGAAGGTGTCAAATTGTTTTTATATTCTTCATGTATGATAAAGACTTCTAATTTAATTATCATTTTGATTTGGAGTGGGGCCCTCCAAGATTACCCATCTTCTTTAGTCATCTCAAGACATATGAAAGAGTATGATATTAATACATGCACTTTTGTCAACAAGGCTGTAAAAACATATTATGTCAAGTTTTATTGGAATCTCACATGTGGTGTGGAGTGTTTACTAGAGGAAGAGGCCAATAAGGTGGGTGGGTCCAACCATAAACTTACCACTCAAAATCATTATGATTCAATTACTGCTAGTAACTACCCTAAGTGGAAACTTGACATCCAAACCAATATTGACCATAAAGAAATTTTGCCCCAACATCTTATTGGTTACTCGGTCTTGAAAATGAACAACTTGCATTTATACTATTTTGATGATAGTGATATTCCACTGTCAATATTTTGGAGAAACAAAAAGGATTCTGAAATGGTTCTAAGCCATTCTACTATGAAGTTCAACCTTGAAGAGGAGGTTGATTTTAGAGGGGTTGATAATGATAGGATGTATACTATGATGTTTGTTATGGGTTCATTAGAAATTGAATATGATAGAATATTATAGTTGATTATTTAGATTTAATTAAATATTTGATATTATATAAATAAGTCTAGAATATTCTTATATTGTAAGATGATGACATTTGTATGATCATCATCATAGAATTTCTTTATTCCCTTTAAATATTATTATGCTCATCTATTAAAGAATCAATCAAATGTAAAGAATTTAGTTTTTATTTTATTTTCTTTTAATCCATTTTCTTAGGAGTAGATTAATTCTTTAGTGTTCTTGGTAGATTATGATCAGCACTCTATCACAACATTTCTTATGACTTTAAACTACAATTTTGCCATGACAAATTCAATTTGTCTAAGTTGTGCTAAAGAGCATGTTAGTTCATAATTAATTATGAATTAAAATTTTGGATTAACGTGAATGTCACTCATAATTTCCTGCATGGAAGAGATAAAGTAAACAACTAAAATAATATACACACTTAGCCCATGTTTGGGTATGCTTATATTTGGCAGTTTATGCTTATTTTTTGAAAAATAAGCTGAAAATATAAGTTATGTATGTTTGGCAACTAAATGAAATTATAAACTCAGTTTTTTTTTTTTTTGAAAAAAAAAACGAAAAGTATAAGCTCCAAAATCATGGGTTACTTTATTTTTTGTTAGCTTATTTTTTCCAATAATTTTGAAGCATCAACAGAGTGGTGGGAAAGAAAAATCTTGATAAGTTTTAACATTGAGAGTTGATAAATCAAAGTGTGGTTATTATTTATTATATTGGTGGTAACCTTAATAATTGTATCTTGGTAATTGTAGGAGCAACCTGAAGCATAACAATTCAAAAAAAAGATTTAAAATCTAAAGATAAATTGACATCAATGTTTGCTCCCGGTACAGCTATTCGTGAACATGCATGGGCACCATCATCAACTGTATTACCCAACAATGATTGGGGATGGTGGTCCTAGTGTTGGTTGTACTAATGAGTTTTTAAATTATAAATTGAACATCTCTGAAGATAGTTCTTTAAGTGGAAGGTGTCAAAACTAAATGTAGTTGATGGCCATTAGTTTCTTCTTCTTCTTTAAATTCTTTCCTTTCTATTTTTAGAAATTTGTTTTCAGTTAAAACAGTTTTTTGTTTTAACTTCCTTTCCATATCAAGAAAGTTCATTTTTTTTGTTTTGGCAGTTAGTTGGTTAAGTTCAGAGTATTGGTTCCTATAAATTCTTCTCCTCTTTAGCTTTGTAATTAGATGAAGATTTACTGATTGTTCAATAAAAACAAAACAGAAGAATATGCATTGAATCCCTTGCCTTACTCGTTTTTCGGTTTGTTCATGTAGTGGTAATCTCCATTCAGTGGCTTCATCTCGTTCTTTCTGATTCATTGATACCATCTGTTTAAGATGGTATCAGAGCTTTGATCCGCAAAGCTCTGCTGCGCACTAAACTCTTTTCAACACTAGTGTCATCACCTTCTTGCTTTCCTCTTCAACCATGGTTGCAAATCCCTTAAGTGGTCCAACAAGTCCTTATTATATGAGCCCAAATGAAAATCCGGGTGTTGTCATTGTATCCATTCCATTAATAGGTGGAAATTATCACAATTGGGCAAAGGCAATGGGCATGGCCTTGAAAACAAAGAACAAACTGTAATTCATTGATGGAAGTTTGCCAAAACCATCTCCAGATCAACCCCTCTTTGGTCCTTGGGACAGATGCAACACTCTTGTCCTTTCCTGGATTCACCAAGCCCTTGATGCATCGATTCTGCAATATGTGTTATGGCTTGACACTGCGCATGAGGTATGGATTGATCTTAAAGAAAGATTCTATCAAGGAGATGTTTTCAAGATTTGTGAATTGAAAGATGATATAGGTAATGTAAGACAAGGTAACCTTTTAATTAGCTCTTACTATACTCAAATAAAAACCATATGGGAAGAGCTTGAAAACTTCAGACTCATACCTTCTTGCATTTGTGAAACCAAATGCAAATGCCATCTTATTCCTATTATAAAATCATATAGAGACAATGACTATGTCATAAGATTCTTGAAGGGACTCAATGAGCAATACTCTGGAGTTAGATCTCAGATCATGCTCATGGATCCCCTGCCAACTATAAACAAAGCATGCTTTCTCCTAATACAACAGGAAAGACAGATGAACACTCCACTTGAAGAACCAAGAATCCTTTCCAACAATAGTGAAGATAGTTCCAATGGCAGAGGTAGGACAAGGGGAAGAGGATCTAGAGGATTTAGTACAGGCAGAGGAAGAGGTGCAGGCAGAGGAACTACTAACAAATTGTGCACTTTCTGCAACAAGTTGGGACACACAATAGATGTATATTATCGAAAATATGGTTTTCCACCCAACTACAAATTTTCCAACAATGTTAACAACATAATCAGCTATGATGAAGATAAAGGTGATGACCAAAGGAACTCTGTAAAAAGTCAAAGGGATGAAGGCAACATAACTAATATGCCATTCACCTTATAACAACAACAAGTTATCATGAACATGTTGAAGCAAAATGAAAGCCAATCTCCTCACACAACAAATCAGATCTGCACCAACCCACCAAGTGACAACAAAGTTTTATCACATTCCTTGAAATCGAAGGATTGGATTCTTGACACTAGTGCCACTAACCATGTGTGCTATTCAATGTCAGAATTCCAATCCTTCAAGCAAGGACAACCCATATTTTTCAAACTACCTGATGGAAGTGAAGTTGTGATTTGCATTTCAGGAACCGTGATATTCTCTAATCAATTTTACTTATCTAATGTTATATATATACCTAGCTTTAGATTCAATATTATATCTATTTCTAAGCTAACAAGTTCTCTCAATTGCAAGTTAACCTTCACTGATATGAAATGCTTGATTCAGGACCAGATTTCCTTGAAGATGATTGGTGTAGCTGATCTATGCAAAGGCTTGTATGCAATTAGTAACAAATCTTTATTTGTTAATGTTCCATCTTGTATAAACACTCTTGACAGTAGTAATCATGTATGCCATAAGAGATTAGGCCATTTGTCTGATGCTAAGATGATGATCATGAATAAACAGTTTCCTTTTATCAAACACAAATCTAACAATGATGCTTGTGAAGCTTGCCATTTTGCCAAACAAAAGAAGCTTCCTTTTCAATTGAGTACATCTGAATCTTTGAATTGTTTTGATTTGATTCATGTTGATATTTGGGGGCCATTGGCAATTCCTTCCATGTTAGGACATAGATACTTCTTAACCATTATTGATGATAGATCTAGGCATACTTGGATATACTTGATGAAACAAAAATCTGAATGCTCTAATTTGCTTAAAGGATTCATTATCTTCATTGAAAACCAATTTGATATAAAAACTAAGTGTAAAGTCTTTGGTTGTTTATGCTTTGCATCTACTCTTATTAATCATAGAAAGAAATTAGATCCTAGATCCAGAAAATGCATATTCTTGGGCTTTAAAACTGGTACAAAAGGCTACATTGTTTATGATTTAAAAACTATAGAGACTTTTATAACCATAAATGTTATGTTCCATGAGTTATCTTTTCCTTTCAGCAATATGTTTGACATTAATAAAGAACAGCAAGAAGTTCTTTTGCCTACTTCTACATTCACTTCTTCATATCATTTTCCTGATCATGATCCTCCAACATGCTCAACACAACAACCAGTGGATGATCAATCCAATGAAGTTACTAACTCACTGCCTGATCCAGAAAACTCATCCACACTTAGAAGATCAGCAAGAATTAGAGGCCCCCTGCTCATCTTCAAGACTATCACTGCCTCATATCCCAAAGCCAGGATTCTTCGGTCAATGATAAGATCAAGCACCCTTTATCCAAACACCTATCCTATGACAAGCTATCAAAAGTATACAAACATTTCGTACTCAACCTCAACACTCATGAGGAACCTACCAGATATAATGATGTTATGCAGCATGAGTGTTGGAGACTTGCTATAGACAAAGAGTTACAAGCCTTGATCAACAACAACACTTAGAATCTGACGAAATTACCCAGCAACAAGAAGGCTATTGGGTGCAAATGGATTTTCAAAATAAAGCACAAAGGAGATGGAACCATAGATAGATACAAAACCAGACTTGTGGCTAAGAGATATAACCAAATAGCTGGCCTTGATTACTTTGAGACATTCAGTCCTGTAATTAAGATGACCACTGTTAGGATTTTGTTAGCTCTTGCTTCTATTAATAAGTGGCACATCCATCAAATGGATGTCAATAGTGCTTTTCTACATGGAGATCTGTTGGAAGAAGTTTACATGAAACTCCCACCTGGTTTAAAGGTTGAGAATCAATCTCTAGTCTGTTAATTGCATAAATCTCTATATAGATTGAAGCAAGCAAGCAGGCAATGGAACACAAAACTAACATTTGTTCTAGTGCAACATGGATACACTCAATCCAAAGCTGACTATTCATTATTTACTAAACTTGTTAATAACAACTTCACTTCAGTTCTTGTCTATGTTGATGATTTGCTTGTTGCAGGAAACAACATGATAGAAATTGATCACTTAAAGGATGTCATCAACAAAGAATTCAATATCAAAGATCTGGGAGAAATCAAATACTTTCTTGGAATTGAAATAGCAAGAGGAACTCATGGAATTAATATATGTCAAAGAAATTATGTATTGGATCTTCTAAGAGACACAGGACTCCTAGGTGCCAAACCATGTTCTACTCCTATGGATCCAGCAATAAAGCTACATGGGAATTGTGGTAATCAACTCAGTGATCCATCCAAATATAGAAGATTAGTGGGAAGGTTGATCTATTTGACCCATACCAGACCTGACATAGCATACTCAATAGGATATCTTAGCCAATTTCTTGCTAATCCTACTGACATGCATTATCAAGCTACTCTAAGAATTGTTTGATATCTCAAAAATGACCCAGGAAGAGGATTGTTCTTTCCATCTCAAAACGAAGCAAAAATCAAAGGGTACAATGACTCTGATTGGGGCAGTTGTATTGATACAAGGTGATCTATATCAGGTTTTTACTTCTTTATTGGTAGATCCTTGATCTCTTGGAAGAGCAAAAGGCAAAAGACCGTTTCCAGATCTTCTGTAGAAGCTGAGTATAGAGCTTTGGCCCTTGCTAGTTGTGAAGCAAGGTGGTTGAGCTTCATTCTGCTCTTAACAATGCCACTCCAATTATGATTTACTATGACAACCAATCTGCTCTCTACATTGTTGCCAATCCAGTGTTCCATGAGAGGACCAAGCACATCGAAATCGATTGGCACTCTATTAGAGAAAGGATTCATGAAGGAGTAGTTCATCTTCTACCAATTGCATCGGTTCATCAACTTGATGATTGTCTCACAAAAACTCTAAGTAAAGGCCCTTTCAATTCATTGGTTTCCAAGCTAGGAATGCAAGATATCTACCTTCCAACTTGAGGGAGGGTGTCAAAACTAAATGTAGTTGATGGCCATTAGTTTCTTCTTCTTCTTCTTCTTCTTCTTTAAATTCTTTCCTTTCTATTTTTAGAAATATGTTTTCAGTTAAAACAATTTTCTGTTTTAACTTCCTTTCTGTATCAGGAAAGTTCATTTTTCTGTTTTGGCAATTAGTTGGTTAAGTTCAAGGTATTGGTTCCTATAAATTCTTCTCCTCTTTAGCTTTGTAATTAGATGAAGATTTACTGATTGTTCAATAAAAACAAAACAGAAGAATATTCATTGAATCCCTTGCCTTACTCGTTTTTCGGTTTGTTCATGAAGTGGTAATCTCCATTCAGTGGCTTCATCTCGTTCTTTCTGATTCATTGATACCATCTGTTTAAGAGAAGGTAAAGAAATAATGGTGGTTCAATGTCAAGGAGAGAGAGTAAGAAAGTACAACATAAGAAGCTCACTAATTACCTTGATAAAATACTAAGAACAACCATGTCTTGAGAGACCTAGAAATGAGGAAACTATATGCGGCTCAAGGAGATGAATACTCAAAGCTTAGCTTTTTGTTATATGAGATTGATTCTCTAAGGGGATAAGCTATTAGATTGTACTATTTACAATTTTCACTTGTATAATTGATAACTTATATAGTTGTTAATGTTGGTTGTTATTATTATTAGTTATTAGGAAGTAGTAGGGTTGACAATTGGCATGGGTAGTGCTTTTTCATGCCCAAACCCACAATATTTGCGGGTACTCGTGTGGGTAGCGGGTATTTGCGGGTAGCCAACAAGTTTTTAATTTTAATTATATATTTATATAATTTGTAATAATCAATGTGTAAAAATAATTGTTACATGAATAATAAGATATTTATATGATAAATTTATGATCATAGTCAAATATGTATAATTTATTATGAAATAATAGTAAAGTATATGATATATAATCTTAAAATAATAATAAATATATATAAAAATTTAACTAAAAACTAAATATATAAATTTGCGGGTACCAGCGGTGTGGGTATCATAAAACTTGCTCCCTCTCATAAGCTATTATTGTGAGTACCCATTGCGGGTATTTCCACGGGTACCCACAGGTCGGGTTTTTTTGTCATTCCTAGGAAGTAGTCTCCTTTAATTCACAAACTCATGTGTGTATAATGATATCAATTATTTATTTTGTATTTGTAGTGTGTGCCTTAATTTATAGTGTGTAACATATAAAAAGATGTTGGTAGGAAAAGCTCTTACTAATGTGATAACTCAAATGAAGAAGATTTTGACAATAAAGAAGATGATATATTATTTATACTAGCAACTAATGTTGTATTGATGGTAGATCATAGCTTGAAATATATATAATGGTAAATATTAAAAAATGTATATTTAAATAGTGTAAAAAAACAAACAAAATAATCATAACATAAGCAAATAACCTCATATTTTTTTCTGTAATTTACTATATCAAAACAAATTTTCTACCTTACCTAAACAGAACAAATTAATTTATATTCAGTTTTCAGTTAAGGTACTCAAATATAAACAAATTATAATCTTACAGTTTATAATCTCACAGTTTACAAAATGAAAATATAAATTTAATCTATACCAAACACACACTTATAATGCTAGAATATGGTCACTATATCAATGATTATCATTTATATTTACTTTTAAATATTTTTGAAACAAGATTATATGCATGTAGTATTTACTATTCATTTATATTATTTTTATGAAGAATCAATTATGATAAAACATGAATTGTGATACAGTAAAAATGTACGGAAATCATATATTCTCTCTCCATAAAAAAATTTATTCTTATTAATTACTGATGTGTAATTAGCAAAACCACGGGGTGTAAAATGTAATTCTCTAAGAATAACTATATAATACGGTGTCGTATTAGTGTATTTATATTTGTAAAAGAAGTTCAGAGACTCTTTAGAAGTAGAAAATCGCATAGAGTATGGAGGAAGATTTTGATTTCGAGAAGAAGGTTTCGATAAAGGAAACAACGATGGAAGTTGAACACAACGCATTAGATTCAATCAAAACCGTTCTTTTGCTTCGCGATTTTCTTGAAATTCAGCAACGCAGAGCTCAAGCATATTCCAAGCTTAAGAGGTTTGTTAGATTCCGATCCTTTTTATATATTTTCGTTCCTTTTTTGTAATTCTGTTAGTTTCTTTGTATGTAATCTAAGGGTTTATGAATGTTATGATCCTTAAGCTTGAAATAAGTTTTTGTAAAAAGTGATTTTGGTTGTATAACTTTGTTGTAAATCGCTGTTTTGGGTTTTGCTACAATTGTTAAAAGTGTTTTTTTACATTCTCCCAACTAAGGTCAAAAGTGATTTTATTAATCAATATTTCATTTCTTTTCGTGCAAAAACTTTAAAAATGGGGCCCTAAAATCCACAACCAGTGTCTGTTGGTCTGAGTGATGAGGAGCTCAATTCTTCCCGCCCTTTTTTCGTGTATTGTGAATGGAAAAAGTGAGAGTGAGTCTTGGCGCAAAGCTAAGTTTGTTTGCCTTGTGACCCAGAGGTCATGGGTTCAAATCTGGGAAACAACCTCTCCAGCTCGTGAGGGTAAGGCTAAGGCTAAGCCTGCTTACATCTACCTCCTCGATAGGTAGGAGCCTCATGCATTGACAGCCTTTTTTTTGTAAATGGAACTTCACTCTCTTAAGTAGGTCGTCCGACTTGATTCGGACTGGGAGGGAAAAGTCCATAAACAAATTCCCATATCTATTTTTTTCCTACCTGGGAGTTCATTTGTCTTTTGCTTTGAGATGCATATGTCAAGAAGGTTATTGCTTTTGTCATGTTACTGATAGTGTGTCTCAATGCTGCTTTTCCACAAATGCTCATTTTGAGATGTTTTGAGGCTGTTATTGTAAATCCATAATAGGCACAAAACTACTGCATTGGTCTCACAAGTTATTTTTTAGTTTCGAATAAGTCCCATAAGTTTTTTGTTTAAAGTAAGTCCCATAAGTTTTTTGTTTAAAGTAAGTCCCTTAAGTTTTAAACACTCAACAAATAAATACTTTCCGTCAAAAAGAAATTAGTTAGTGATAGGACTAATTTGAAACATTAACTATAAGTTATAGGACCTATTTAGAAAACTTAATTCTACTCACATTTCTCACTCACTAACAGACATTATCTTCCATGAATTTCCAACCCAAGCAAGCATAAGCTCGTGACTACATTTATATTTACCTTTAAGAACTTGAACCCATAGCAAGTCTCTTTTGAAAATCATTCCCCAAGATAGCTTCATCATGAAAGCAATTCTTAAGTCTCTAGCATGCTTGAGAACTAACCCACCTTGGACCTTTGGTTTGAAAATATTATCTCAACCAACAAGATGCATGTTCCTCTTTGTCTAAAGAATCACCCCAGGAAAAGCTCCTATAATTCTTGTTTAGTCTATCAAACACTTGCTTAAAAAGCGATCACCCACAAAGGCTAGATGAGAAATTCTAGGTCCCAATTCCTTATTATGTTGCAGTAATCTAGTTCTAGTATTTTTCCAAGGGACGTTGGATTTTGACTCTTGATCCAAAATATCTAACTTGGCAGGGGTTTTTCTGACTACATGACTTCTGGAGGAGAATTGGCTTACCAGCAACTTTGCAGTGAAATCACAATAGAGTTCAACGATTGCTCAAAAAAAGTTTGAAACATGACCCTACTGTTATTTTTTATTTTTTTTTGTGTTAACCAACTTTTTTTTTTAATTTTACTGCATTTATTTAATTATTTTTTTATGATTTTGCTTAGGTCCTAGAAATGGAGTCACAATTTCGGAGTCCTGACTACTGCCGAGTTGATTTAGCGCAGCTCCTTCAAGCTGTTCAAGATCAGGAAAAACAGAAACTGCATCTGGTATGTCCCTTCATTAGTATAAGGATAGTTTATGTACTAAAAATTGCCAATGTATAGGCATTGATATTGATGCATGAAACTTCTTTTCTTTCATTAATTTTTCTTATTGTACTGTGTTTTGTATATCTTCTCTCTATGATCAGACTTAAAACGTGCTACCCTGTATTTTTATGAACTTGCTGGGTACATATTATGTGGATATCATTTGATGTGAGAACTGTTTGTCTATTGCATCTAGCTGTTCATCTGTTATAATTTGTTAAAGTGTTTCATTAAGGTGGTAACATATTACATTGATCTGCTATAATCTGTTTAAATTACTAGAAGTGCTGACATAATACATTGATTTGTTGGAATGCTTAACCTGTACATTGACTTGAGCCCAAGGGTGTAGATAGTTGCATGTGCCCTTAACCCCTAGGTTGCTTAAATGTTTAGTTCATCCTGGTATATGTGCAAATATTGGTTTCTTTACCTTTATGTTAATTTGGCCATTATGAACAGAGTTGTGACTACATGTATATTTAAATTCCAAATATGCTTAAAAGAAATTGACGCTCTAAAAGGGCTAGTCAATGTTTAGACATCTTCCTATAAAAGTGACTATGCTTCTGATTTTGCAAAATGACAAATCTTAAATTCTCAATTAAGTATTCTTCTTGCCTTTAATTGTCTTCATGGCTTAGAGCTCCTTATTCTTTTTACATCAATTTGATTCTTGCATTGCATATACATGTATTGTTCAAATTTATTGCCTTGTACTTACAAATACTTTTACTTTAAAGACAGCGACCATTCAAGTCTTAAAGAAAGCTGGTCGGCCATCTGAACGCCTGGTGAGCCATGAGAATTGCAAATATACAAAGCCTGCAGAGCATCAATGTGTTCATGTTCAGGAGATTACTGAAGCTTCTGGGACCGAAGAGGCCGAAGCGGATGCTGAATATGACAATGCTCTCAAAGAAGCTATTCAAGGTGTCCAGGATGCTGTTACGGCCATAAATGAACATCTGGAAGAAGTCAGATATGAAATTGCTGCCCTTGAAGCAGAGTGATTCCTTGCATTTGCTTACATGTTAGTGACTGAGATTCACGTTCAAGCCTGACCATTTTCATGTGAAGGAATAGGTACTGAAACTCAGTTAATATCGCTATTTGTCTACAACAGCCAGTGAGATGTATATAGACTCCCCAAAGTCTAGTTCTTGAATTTTGTCAGTCATCAACAATTTGTATTCAAATTGAAAAAGGTCCGAGAGTTCCTCTTTAAATGCGCTATTAAGCACTTTGGTTTTTAATGGAAATTGATGCTTGTTCGAATGGGTTTTCTGGTTCAGAGTTCTAGTTTCGACTTATAAGTTTTGTTTGAGCCTTTATGTTTTGAAATGAACTAGCTTTTTTTATCTTTTAGAAATGGAATGTTTTGTGGGCAACGCCTAAACTTTAATTTTTTAGAGTAAAATTCATAGTACTTTGTTTTTTTTTCAGTTCAGTGATGAATAGGTTATTGGGAGTTAAAAGCTGATATGGAGCTACAAGCTACATGGAACATCCTATTGTCTATAAGTGTATGAAATTAAAGGGTGTGGTGTATGATTATAGAACAATGAAATCGTAGGCCAATTTTGTAGTGTACTTGCCAAATCTCCACTAGGTCACGAGTTGAAATCCTAGAAATAATTTCCATTTATTGAGTAAGGTTGCATACATTTATCCTCTTTAGACTTTACAAAATAAGAACCTTGTGTACTCAACCCACCCTTTTTACTCGCCAAGTGTCCCACCCATCCTAGGCCAAGGAGCCATCTTGCATCATGATCTGAAGGTAGTTCAACTGCACATACTACCAATCAAATGATGAGGGCCTCCACAACATAAATTCCAACCCAACACGCCATTTGCCATGGTCCAAATTGCTTCAAGGCTCAAGAGTGCAATTTTTGATGCAACAAGGCACCAAATAAACAAGAGTTTTACACTTTTAAAACTTCGGTTCCCCCTCCATTCTCTTCCAAGACTAAGGTTCTATCAGAACTACTACCAGGACGATTAACCAAGCAAAGACATAGTGGGTCCGTATTATATCTTAACGGAAAACTTATGTGTCTATTCACATATGATTTTTAAAAAATCATATACTTATGCATAATGTGAAACTTCTTTAATATATTAACTCATATTTAGAATATTCAACATCTCTCTTGAGTGTAAGTTACTCCATTTCTAACATTATTTATATCAAAGATTGGTTGTTAGATGACTTGTCTCGTTATCAATAGAACATTACACATTTTAGTCTAAATATTTATTATTATTGACTTTTATATTAATAGATGAACATATTTATATACCTACCTATTTTAATGGTTTGTCTTGTTATTATGAATAGTGAAATTAACATATGAATTGTTAAAAACTCTTATGGTTTTTTAAAAGTTAATTGAAATAATTTTTTGAAGGTAACTTTCAAAAGTTACAAATTCCATTTTTCAAAGCTACAAACCTCCCTTCATACTTGCTAACCAAAAAGTGTACTAATTTATTGATTAGTGTATAAGCTAACTATTATTTTTGGAAGAATAGGATATAGAACGAATAAATAAAATAAAACAATTAAAGTGATGTTTGATTGTTTCATTCATGTAATGAGTTGACATGTCATCTCCAAAACCCTCAAAACTCTATTTTAATCTGTGGTGGAGGATGTGGAATGATATAAAAAAACTTTCTCTCTTCCTAACTTATCTCCTTAATACTCTCAAACATAACTTTAAAGCTCATTTTGTGATCATGATAAAAGAGATATGAAACAATCATAGTTCAATGATCTAGTGGGACGTGATAAAGTCATCTAGTCTGCCTATCATATCATGTTTGTGTAGTGTACTTCATATCATATGGGAAAGCTATATTATAAACTAGCAAAATAGGACAATATAATATTTTCCCTACCTACCTTTAGGATGCACATCTGGTCTCCTATACTTAATATCACTTCATATGTCATGACTTTGTGATTGGTTGAAAAAAATATATTTAAGTTAAATTTTAATTTTTAAATAATTTCCTGACCAATCATAAGATCATAGCATATAAAGTGACACTAAGTGTGGACAACAGATGTACCTTAGTACCCTCACGCCTTAATACCAAGCCACCATAGTCTTTGCTATCATTGTCATCATCACTTAATGTGAACATTATTTGATCTCACCAATCATTAAATATGAGGAATAATGTATCTCCTAGTGTAAGGAGATAACTCCCCTCCTTACACCAATTGCACAATGACACATGTCCCTTCATTTTTATATTTTTTATTTTCTTTCCATTTTCTTATATTTTATTTTTATGAATAATGATTTTCTTCTCTCACCAGAAACTAAGAGTTTCATACCATCTCCTTCACTCTTAAGCTGCCCATTCATTCACCCATATTCACCTAGAGAAAAATGCACTTTCCCTTCTCATTCATTCACTCAGAACACCTCATTCTTATCTTTCTCTCTCTCTCTCAAATATGCATATTGTCTCACAAATCTGCGTATTCTCTCACAAATCTTCTCTTTATCTCTCTTAAGCTTACATGTTGTAATAAGTTTGGTGGTTTTCTTTCTAGCGGACCCCTTTTAAGTCTTGTTTATTTCATTTTAGTACTTCACACCATACCAAAATTAGTCCAAAAAGAGAGATTTGATTTATGTGACAGAGAACTGTCCACGACGGGTGGTGTAAGGCTGAGACTAAGGATGATTCATCTGCTGCGTTGTGCAGCCCCATTGCCATTTTTCCTTCATCGCAATCTTCACTTCAAGGTTTGATTAGTGCTATGTTTAACTGATAGTTTATTTTTTTATTGGAGAAGATTATTTGGAGGTTTAATTGATTCAATTGTTCCATTGGTGCTATTTTAATCTAAGCTTGATTTTGAGTTGGATCTTCACCAAACAAGAAATGTCTGAATTGTGATTGTGAGTAAAATATAGACGATGACTATAGGGAATATGAGTAACCAAATTGATGAAAGTAAGACCGTTTACATTATCATTAATCGTATACAATGTTCACAACATAACTTCATACTTCGAATTACTCTTGTTCACATGATAATATCAAACAATCACACAGTACATGACAAATTCAAATTTAAAAACAGTCTCTTAATTTATGAGAATGCATATATCTACAATTTATTTTATGTGATTATGCCATGAGTTGTGTATATATTTTTTACAACATTATTCCTTTCCTTGACAAAATCAAAGTGTGGTTTCAACTTTCAACAATCAAGTGAACATTAATTGTCTCAATCTGAACTTTAAAGGATTCAAAAACCTTTGGGCAAAATATGATGTTGCAACCACATATAAAGAGAATAAGAGAGAATATGCATATTTGTGAGTGTATATATAGATTTGTGAGAGAATATATAGATTTGAGAGAGAAAGAGAAGGAGGTGTTGTGAGTAAATGAATGAGAAATGGAAGTGCATTTTTCTCTCACGTGAATGTGTGTGAATGAATAGGCAGGTGAGAGTGAAGGAGATGATATGAAACTCTTGGTTCCTAGTGAGAGAAGAAAATCATTATTCATAAAAATAAAATATGAGAAAATAGAAAGAAAATAAAAAATAAAAATAATGAAGGGACATGTGTCATTGTGCAATTAGTATAAGAAGATGAGTTATCTTCTCACACCAGGAGATACATTATTTCCTTAAATATAATATGAGTTTCTTCTCTATTCATATTGTATCTTACTTTTTATCTTATCACCATAGTACTTTTATGCCGAAGGGAAATACTACTGCTCCATAAGGTATAAAGTAATGATATTTCTATACTTTTCTTACACTATATTTCCTTTTATCTCTCATCATTCTTTATCACATCACCAATCATTGTTTACTTTACTCTTTCCCAAACCATTTATCTCTAAACCTTAAACCAACAAAGGGTGTGATGTAATATTTTCCTAAAGATGTGTTTGCGAGATAGGTTTTGTAAGAGAAATAAAATAAGTGAAGTCTTTAGAGCTATAATACATAATAGAATTGTGAGATGACTCTGAAGCCTCCGTTCTTCTTTCATTCCCATTAAAATTCTATTTCATAGACAAATCCTAGGATAAAGAGCAAAACCCACTATAGACGTCAACATATTAGGACACAAGTAGTTGTTACCCGCTACTCATTCTACACACAATAAATTTTATCCTTACCTGTTCGGGTAACCACTATCGGTTTTAGCATGTACTTGCAGATACAATACTTACCCACAAGTATATGTTAAGCGTTTTAAAAATCGAAAAAAAACTTCATAAGAAAATTAAGTTTTGGGCATTTTGTATATAAGATACTTGCTAGACAAAAAAATGCAACAAAAACAACATTGTTTCGATAAAATGTGTGAAGTGCACAACTAAATTAAATCACACAAATTTAAAAATTCAAATCAACAAGATACTAAAGTAATTTATAGTGATTTCATATATTATGAACACATCCATGTACATGTACTACTTATACTTGTGCCCCCAATAGTTTGAAAGATCTGTTTCAAAAATATGTAGGTATACATTTGTGACCCATGCCTATACACATATGAATTTTACTCGGAGTATAAGTTTTTTACCATCCCTAAAGCCAACCTAGGCATCTCACACACATAAAGAAGAATACAACCCATTAGGGTTTGTTTGTAATTTGATTATTGGAGGACAATGAACTGGATGGACATGCTTTAGGATTATGAAATATATGACTTTCAATCCTTCATTTTTTTTCCTTTCTCTCCCTTCAAAAAACATTTCACAAATATAGTTTGGGAGGTGATCAACTTACTCTAGAGTATGTTAAAAAAAAGAGAATAATGTATCTCCTCATATAAGGAGATAACTTATCTCCTCTGGCTAGTAAAAATGTGGCATGTGTGTTATTTTGTTTATTTTTAAAAAATATTTTTATAGAAAATAATGAAACATGACACATGTAATGATTGCACTGGCAGGAGGAGATAACTTATCTCCTTATACCAGGAGATACTCCATTCCCAAAAAAATCTACTTTATATCTTAATAATCTATTTCATCTAATAATTCAATTTTACTAATTAATTCAAATTACATAAATCATAATTTTTTTATAAAATAAATAGTGAGGATGTGAAATATATATATATATATATTTTTTTTAATTTAGTCTTGGACTAAATAGATTCCCATCCATATAATTTAGTGATGAGATTTGTAAACATATTTTCCAGTCAAATTCAACCAGATCTGAGAGAGCTATAAAATCAAGAAAAAAACACGAAAACAAACCTCTTCACTCTTTTTTCTCCAATTAGGGTTTCCCTCTTTCTTTTCCCTTTTCCAATTTCATCACATTCTCTCTCTTTCTTCAATGGCCGACACCATTAACGTCCCCTCTGATTCCCTACCCCAATCTCCCTCTCCCTCCGCCGTCAATGACGATCTCCCTCCGCCACCTCATCCTCCGCCTATCCACCCATCCAGGCGGAGGGACCGCCGTGACGACTACCGCCGTGATTATCATGACCGCAACTTGTCCCCCAGGGACCACCGCGGCAGGGACTTCAAGCGCCACCGCAGCCCTAGCCCTAACTACCGTGACCGCCGCTATTCTCCTCCCCCGCCTTCACGGCGCTCCCCTCCTCAGTTTAAGCGCCACAGGAGGGGAAGCCCCCGTGGCGGCGGTTATGGCCATGATGACAGGTCAGTTTTTAGGGTTTTGATTAATTTGTTTTTTTGGCATTGCGTTGAAATAGATAAATAGATGAATTATGTTGATTGATGATTCGAATTTGTGAATTGAAATATTGCAATTGAGTACTTGCTTATAATCTATGTAGTGATTTTCTTTATCTTTTTGTCTTGAATGCAAAATAGGTTAATCTAAATACACACAACGATTAGGATAAGATAAGATGTATTTTATATATAATCTGGGATTTCTTGTTCCCGTTTGAAATTATGTATGAATTTATCACTATGATTATGTGAGAAGCAGATCTGGCTATGATTATGCTGGTGGCTATGAACGGGGAGGCGGTGGAAGGGGTGGAGAGAGGTCTTATGGTGGAAGGTTTGGACATCGACCTGCTGGACGATATCAAAATGGAATTTCTGGTATGTATGTTAATAGTTATTAATTCTAGGGATTTCTTATTTCCGTTGTTTTAAATTGCGGATGTGGCCGTGATTGCGTTGCAATGTCAGCTGTTGTGATTGCAGGCATCGTGTTGCGGTGAGGATTTTTTGTTATCGAAATTTTTTTCACTTTGATGCGGCCCTATGCAATCTAAAGTGGTTGTGTTGCGTTCCGATTTTGCCACATCATTGTGATTTTGTGTCGCATCGATTGACATGTCCGCAATTTGACACATAGTTTACTTCATACATATTACATTTATCTATAGCTTTGGTTCTAGCCTTATTTTTTCAATTGAACTTAATTTAACTCATCAACTTCCACTTTTGAACACAAATATTTATATGCATGATAACTCATATTTCTCTTCTCATTCTTCGTGTTCATGGTTTTGGGCTCCATGTTGTTGCTTGTGATGAGTGTTAAATTGGTATGGTGTTCCACCGTTTCTTCTGCTAACAATGTGACTTCCATATAGTAGTCATCAGGTGTTTTGAATTAACATCATTAGTGCAGATGACATGTTAAATTTACTGTCTGGAAGATTTTTTCAGTGCAACTAATAACAAGGTTGGAGTCAATGAATGTAACAAATTCTGATATTTAAGTTTTATTCAGATTTAAAAAAACAAGGTTGTAGTTAACGAATGTAACAAAATTGTCTTCAACAACTGCAAAGTCATTCTGGACGTCATGTTTAACATATCGTACTACTATTACTATATTAAAAATTTGCTTCATCAAACGTTAACCAATTCACTGACACGAAAAAGACTTTTCTGCAGTTACTTGGACTTCAAATGTTTTCGTTGTTTAAGAGGATATTTTTCTCTCATATGGCATGTATTCTATTCCTACATGAATATTGGTCGTTTCACTATACGAGGCATCTTTTCCGCCAATGCCCCCAAATATCTCCCTCTGGGTTTTGTTCAGTATTTATATTTTATTTTTTGGTGTTCTCTTTTGATTCTCAACTATTTTGTTAAGTTTCTTATTGTTTTAGTTTACTTGTAAATCTAATATCATTGTCCTTTCCAAATGGAAATTTTTTATTGTAGACTTAGTCAAGTATGTCTTCTTTGGGTCGGAATCAACTTATTGTTAATGTGATTCTATCTCTTGGGTACATTTTGCAGATGTCAATCGCAGTTATGCTGGCTTGCCAGGTGGTGGTGCACAAAGGTCAGCTTTGTACTTTTTTATTTTTATTGATAAGCCATAGGATGAGCCTTTTATTTTTCTTTAATTTAAATCATGAATGGATACATAGTCCCTTCCTCATGTCAAGTATTTCCTGCACAAAAAATGTGAAGTTTTATAATTGGGAGCATAGTTGAGAAAAGAAATCTGGCAAACATGCCAATATATACTCTAAACATTGCAGGACCTGAAACATGTACTTTAAAGGTTTATGCTGTTGAGTGAAATTTCAATTAATGTGATGTAAGTTTGCTTTTCATCACGTGGGGGAATTTTCAATGGAATATATATTTTTGACCGTACTATAGTGATGATACAAAGCCAACATCAGATCTGTGCTACTATTTGTTGAGCCTGTTGGGAGATGATACTTGATGTTATTAGAGGAAGTTGATGTGTGTATGTATAGAAAAAGATTTCGGGTGTCAACATTCTGATTCTCCTTCAGCTATATGTGAACCTGAAATTCGGATCCAAATGCACTTTGAAAAGAACCAAGTGTTGGAATTAAATCACCTGCAAGTACGGATGGCATTCAAATAGAAGATACCAATGATGAAGGAAATTTAAGAAATAAGCTATTCTGTCATGGTGAATAAATCTCTTGAAAGCGACGGAGGACAATTTTTGCATGAGAATACTAAGGGTCTGTTTGCGAGAAGTGGGAAAGAGGGGAAATCTTACACAGAGCAGTATGTTTTCCCTCCCTTTTCTCACTTTTCCACTTCTTTCAAACAGGCCCCAAGTCTTCTTTGATTGCTAGGGATTTATCACACAGGTTCTATACTTTGATGAAGATTGGCTTCTTCAGGATTGCTATTCCAACTTTCATTATGAACTTATAAGCAAACTAGATTTGTATGAGCAATCAGTTTGTACAAGATACTGATGAAAAGAAAAGCTTTGTGAGTGAAAATGATAACATAGCCATGTGGAAATAACATGCCTTCATGAATGAATGTAAATATCAGGAAGTTTTTCTAGAAGTTTTCATGTTTTTCTCTCTCTCTATATATACTCCATTTCTAAAATTTTTAATTATTTTTTCTAATTGGAAGAGGGTGTTCTCAATGGAACGGTAAGTGCTGCCCTTGTGATCTAGAGGCCGTGTTTTCAAATCCTGAACTCTTTGCTTGCGAGGGTAAGACTCGTACATCTACCCCCCCAGAACCCACTCGGTAGAAGTGTTGGGCCGCCATTGATTTTCTAGTTGGAACTTCACTTAGAATACCTTGACACTACTCATGCATACCATATTAGTAATCCTTCATGTATTAATCTACCCCGATTTGTACTATACAATATTTTTTCAAACTAAACAATTTTGCCAAAATGTCAAGAGTCAACTTTATTTGCTCATTCCCTACATTTTCTAGTACAATAATTTGTATTCAATTGCAATTTGCCTTGCCTACTTGTCTGCTTTTGACCTCAACCTTCTAAAATTTTGTTCTGTTCTCGTTACTGGATGGCAGTCAATGTAGGTGATATTTCTTTAGTTAATTGTTTCTTTATTGTAGGGTTTTTCCCTTTAATAGCATTGATATATTTTTTAATTTTAATTCCTCTTTTTCATCCCTAGAGAGCTAGTTATAGAGGTTAAAAATGAAAAAAGTTGATTGTGTCATTGCTGGTTCATAGGTTCTCTCTACTTTTCTCTATCTGACAATATGCTCTTTCTGGTTAAGTCTGTTAACTTGAAGATGCTTGTGAATTGTTCCAGAGAGGGGTTGATGTCCTATAAGCAATTCATCCAGGAGCTTGAGGATGATATTCTGCCATCTGAAGCTGAGTGCAGGTAAGCTTTGGAGAAAAAATATCTCCTTCACAGTGCGTAAGCTCTAAATAATGAAGAATTATGGATGCTAATACTCATTGACAAATGATGTGTAATTTATTTTCTAGGTATCAAGAGTACAAATCAGAGTATATTTCTACTCAAAAGCGAGCTTACTTTAATGCTCATAAGAATGAGGAGTGGTATGGGTTTCCTCTCTAAAATTTCAACTCTGTATAGTGTATTGTATAAATGACCATATTGTTTTAAGCACACACAATCATATTCTTTTATTTAATTGATTTACCTTTGATGTAGGTTGAAAGATAAATATCACCCGACAAATTTACTGACAGTAATTGAAAGGTGAGTTTACCCAGATCTTACAGTCTATGAAGAAGTGAGAGATCATTTTCATGTTGATGGATCATATACAAGTTTTTTACTTGGATGGTTATTGGTTACTAGATAGGCAGGTAGGTTAAGTTTTTATTAAGATATCTAATTGTAGTCAATCCTATCTGGCATAACATTTTTTAGGAGGAATGAAAATGCTCGAAGGCTGGCAAAGGATTTTTTGCTTGATTTGCAAAGTGGAACGTTAGACCTGTATGTTCTCCTTCTGTTCTCTGTCTCTATGTGTGTGTGTGCATGCGCGTCTGTGAGCAAGTGTATGCTCTTGTGCTTTTAACATTCTTTGTATGATGAGAATACTTTGAATTACAATCAATGCAGAAATCCTGGTTTAAACACCTCTTCATCCAACAAATCAGGGCATGTAAGCGAGCCACATTCAGAGGAGGAAACAGATGCTGGTCTTAAACGAAGAAGACATCCAAGGGAACCTAATAAAGATAGTGATTTCCTAGCTGCTCCAAAGGCTCACCCTATTAGTTCTGAACCTAAACGCATACGACAGGATATTCAACAAGCTCAGGCTGTAGTTCGTAAGCTTGACATGGAGAAGGGAATTGAAGATAATATTTTATGCACGAGTGATCACACAAAAAATGATGATAAGGCTCGCAGTGGATCCGTGGGCCCCACAGTAATTATACGGGGTTTAACATCTGTTAAGGGCTTAGAGGGTGTTGAGCTACTTGACACACTTATTACTTATCTCTGGCGGGTTCATGGTGTAGATTATTATGGCACGATTGAGACTAATGAGGCTAAGGGTTTTAGGCATGTGAGACCAGAAGGAGCTGGGCATGAAGAAAAAGGTAAATCAGGGTCTGAATGGGAGAAGAAAGTTGATTCGTTTTGGCAGGAAAGGTTGAATGGCCAGGATCCTTTGGAAGTTAGGACTGCTAAGGAGAAGATAGATGCTGCAGCAGTTGAATTCTTGGATGCATATGTGCGAAAAATTAGGGATGAAAAGTATGGGTGGAAGTATGGTTGTGGGGCTAAAGGCTGCACAAAGCTTTTTCATGCTACTGAATTTGTGCACAAACATCTGAAGCTAAAACACCCAGAGCTTGTCACTGATCTGACTTCAAAATTGAGCGAGGATCTTTATTTCCAAAATTACATGAAGTAAGTTTTAATTGAGTCTTCTTTTGTTTTGTGATTTAGTGTTGCAAGCATGTTTTTGTGGAAAGATCAGTTATAATGGCCTT
This sequence comes from Lupinus angustifolius, assembly GCF_001865875.1. Classification (NCBI taxonomy): domain Eukaryota; kingdom Viridiplantae; phylum Streptophyta; class Magnoliopsida; order Fabales; family Fabaceae; genus Lupinus; species Lupinus angustifolius. The sequence continues at coordinate 15,771,507 of NC_032012.1, forward strand.
ATTATCATTGTAGTGATTCAGATGCACCCGGAGGAACGCCTGTCATGCAGCAACCTCAGGTAAACGTTATTTTATTTACGTGATCAATATATTCAGAATAAAAATATTACTAATGACGATTCATAACTTACATCTTTGATTAAGTTTTTATGAATATTTTCCCTTTAAATGCATGCTGTTTTTATCTTATGGGGCAAGTAGTTTGATGCATCAATCTTTTGGAATTCATGGCTTAAACATAGTGGTGTATAAAACCTGTTTTTTGTGGTTTGATTTTCAAATGCTCATGGTCCCTTATGTGTTATGCATGTAGAGGGTCAAGTCTCTTAAGCAAAGGTTAGGAGGTCTGGATGGCCGATTAAAAGATGATCGTGGTAGTCGGCGAGATCATGATAGGAGTGACAGAATAAATGGAGATAGGCCTGACAATTCCCCATCCAGTGAGAGGCAGTTGGGAAACCATGATGAAGAAATGTATGATGCTTATGGTGGGCCTGCTGTACCTCAATTTACCTCAGATATGCCCCCTCCTCCCCAAGTTTTGATGCCTGTACCTGGGGCTGGGTTGGTTGCTCTTCCTATTCTTCTGACTCTGATCCACTTTGTTATTGCTTTATTGAGATTTTGTTGGTACTTACATAATTTGTAACTCTACAGGCCATTGGGACCTTTTGTTCCTGCTCCACCAGAAGTTGCAATGCAGATGTTAAGAGAGCAAGGAGGCCCACCTTCATATGATGCTCCTGGTAGGAAGATGCGTTCTGGTCCTGGTCCTCATGTGGGTGGGTCAGCGCCAATAATTGCTGTTCCTCCCGCTTTTAGAGCAGATCCTCGACGACTGCGCAGGTAAATGTTCAGCAGGACCCTTGATGATATCTTCAATTATGATATCTCCAAAACATGCTATCTCTTTTCGGATCACGCATGTGATCTTTAGAATTTGTCTGCATTTCAAAATTTCCCCCCATGAGAATTCCTAATTATCTTCAGTACTTAAGTTATTCATCCCTTTTCTAATATCTAATAGTCACTATTTCTGCGAGCTTTTTACTTGAAAGGAAAAAATGTAGCTTTTATGGCCTCAAAATTTTAAAAAAGTTCTTTTGATAATTTAGACTAGCTAATGTGCAGAATGATATCCAAGTAACAAGATTGAGCCTGCCAACTGATGAATGCATTTATTCAATTTTCTAATTGCATTCGATTTAGATTTGGGTTCAGGTTCTCTAATTTTATTAAATAACAGAAGAGGTCTAGTTAGAGAGATGAAGGCATAATTTGTTTTCACCATAACTAATGGTCCTTGTAAGTTGTAACCATTGATGTTGGGTCCGTGCACAAAAACTTGTGTCTATCTCTCTTCAACAGGTCTGGATCCTAATGCCACTTAACATATATGTCTTTGTTGTCTATCATTGACTTTACTCTGATGGTGGTTGCAGTTATCAAGATCTGGATGCCCCAGACGACGAAGTCACCGTGATAGATTATCGGAGCTTGTAGGTGTCCTTGGGTTTCTGTATTTTCAATGAGATCAACAGTCTGACTGTATTAATGAGATTATGCTCCATTTTCTTTTGTGAATTTGTTTGAGGATTGTATTGTATCTGTTTTATGGTTTGAATTTGAGGAGAGGAATTTGGCTTAGATATTGCACTGGAATTTGATTTTGATTGACTTGCAGATTTCTTCAACAAAAATACTCCATCTGACTGCATATAAAGACAGTTTCATGTTTGGAGACAGTTTTATTATCCATTATCACTCTAGACGTACCTTGCAATGCCTTTTCTGTTTCTATTTTTTATCCATATCATTGTAAACCTTATAGGAGAGATAAAGGTTGGAGAGTATAATAGTTATTAGATTTAAGTATTTTGAGTTAATCATTGAAGATTATAGAGGAAATGATGAAGATCTAAATCATAGAAATTAGGTGGATTGGACGAAATGACTAGTGTTTCAGTTCTCATGTGATAGAATGTTGTGTTGGGCCTGGGGACATCCTAGAAATATAGGATTATAGATGAATGTATTTTGGAGAAAGAGTAGATTTTTAGAAGTTCTAGTGAGGAGAGTATATTAAACTGAGGTTAGTTTAATTCCAAGTTGAAGATATAGATGAAGAAAAACCATAAGTAAAATAATTAAAAAATATTTGTAGCTCAATACATTATCAAAGAACATGAAATGATGAAATGATTTGTGATAGAACATGAAATCATTCTATTTATGTGATTAAGGATTCATTGGTGTTGTTTAACCATAAAAAAATTGTAAACATTTTGGTGTGCCCATTATTTAGTGAAAGAAAAGATAGATTAGTAATTAACCTTACTTAGGAGTAGAAATGCATCAAAATGACTGGTGAGTAATGAGGGTTTTATTTTATATAAGTCGGCAATAAATCGAATAAAAACTAGATATTCACTTGAAACATGACTTGTTATTTAGTCTAATGAACTTACTTATTCTCAAATGTGGTGAACTTTTAGAAATTAGTTTATTAAATAAACGAATCGAATTTTTGAGTATATCACTCAAAACTTACTTATAGGTTAAGATGAAAACTCAAATAAATAACTTAATAATTCAAATGTGTATTAATTCGTAAGAAATTTTTTTACTTCCGGTTTATACATTAATTGTGTACATGTTAGAAAAGAAAAAAATAATAAGAAAAGGAAAACATGACTTCATTTTTAATAATGTCAACACATGATCCTTTGTTAATAATCATTGACTTTTGATTTTTTATAAGCAAAAAATGAAATATATGTAATAAGTAGTAGAAAGGTCAACAAAAATACAAGATACAAGATACAAGATGAATTCATACACAAATCTAATAAAGGAACTTCAAGTCTCATATACGTTTAAAACAATGCCAAGCCTACATCTTAATTCTTAATCACACAATTCCAAACAGACATTGATGAGAGGCATCCAAGGAATGAAAGAATAAGTTATCAACATTGTAAGTCACTTCGCCACAAAAGGAGCACAAATAATTAACCTGAGCACCCCTCCTTACCGAGTTATATTTTATTGGCAATGTATTTAATAAAAGCTACCAATTCAACATTCATAACTTTGTTGGAGCTTTTACCTTTCATAAACGGTTGAGGATATTAGTTAGACCCATTATTGACAATTTCTAAATAACTAATTCGAAGATTCAAAAAAAAAAAAAAACCAAGAATAAATTGTTTTAGTAGTAATTTTTTTAGAACCTTCCAGCTCCCACATCTACCTCCAAGCATCAAGACTGTTGAAATTTTCATAGTAAAAAACTTCACTCCCCCAAGCCATATTTCAAACCCAACAATAAGAGCAAAAATCACCATCATGAATTAATTTATTCTTGGATATAACATAAGTAGATGGAAAAGGTTCTTTAATATACTGATAATCTCACCATCCTCCCAAAATAAGGTATTATTACTACAAATAACCTTCTTTGTTACACAACAAAAGAAATCAATCCTTTTTACATCTTCCACAACCGCCATCTCCATTTAGAGGAAACATAAAACAATTCAAACCCTTAACACCTAAATTATCCTCTTTTTACACTTACAAAAAAAGCTCTCACTTTGGCCAACCAAATTTCCTATGAAACTCACTCTCACATAAAAGAAAGTTTCCATTGATACTAATAAATCTTCAGAAGACGGCCTAAAGAATGATAAATACTAAACATACAAACTATTAAGAAAAGGAACATACTGACTTTTACCATAGTCACCTAATACATGGTTCTCTTTGATATATATACGGATACGTAATACACGGTACATTACCCTGTCGATACTCTAGGAGTATATCCAGTAGAGTTTCTATAGTTCTTTGTACAATCATTTCTAGTGCTGCTTCTTACTTCTTGTAGATTTGAATAAACTTTTATTTCACTATAGAAGAAATACATAAAAATAAAATTCTTTCTTATTTGTTGTAACTCATTCATGTAAGCGAATGTATATTATCAATTATTCTTTTTTTCTTTTACTTAAACTACAGAGAAAATTACAGCCCGTTTCTTAAAGGGAATCGGTTCGCGAAAATAATAACAAATTGGTACGAGAGAACTAATTCATAGTTATTTATCAAATTGAGAGAATTGTGTTTCTATTGGCTTTTACCGAAAGATAAATGTTTACTTCTCAACATAACTACCATATTTTTCAACGAGTCAATGACTTGCTGCAAACAACTAACTGTTTTGGGACAAATTCCAATAAACAACTACAAATACAATAAAGATAATCATATTTGCATTTAAGAATTTCTCCACTCTCCTAAACACTCTCCCTAGAAACATTAAATCCCATACATACAACTTTTATGATAATTGACTTTAAAATCAAAAGCTAGCTTAAAGCACCAAAACACAAATTCCATACATAAACTATTTTGTAAAGAAGCTACTTCAATATATGGTATCATATGCAACTTACAACAATCAACCACATGTTTATTCATCATATAACTCACAAATCTCCTTGTAGCAACCACATGCTTCATAAGCCCATTCAACCCCTCTGCCACTAATAAAAACAATAAAGTAGCTAAGGGGTCTCCTTGCTTTAAAACATGCCTAATATGAATTTCACTAGTAGGATTACCCTTGACTAGAACAAAGAGATTATAGCAAGTCCATTTATGGCAACACATTCTCCTAAGCATATATTCCAAAAAATAAAATCAACCTTTTGAGTTATAAGCCTTTTCAACACAAGCCTATATCTTCTATCTCAAAGTTTATACCATTTTATGTATATATTTTTTCCATTAGTTAGAAAAGTAAAACTAAAATTAAATATATTAACTTTATATTTTCCGATTAACAAAAAAACAAGAAGTACATAGAATAGTATACATTTTGAGACAGAAAATGTGCCAAAGCATTTCAAAGAACTTTTTGACATGATCCACTACATTCAACACCAAAACTCGATCCAAGATTTGTCTTCCTATGATGAAACCAAACTAATTATCTGATATTAAGAAACCAATTATCATCATCAATCTCAAGATTTTAGGAATGAATTTGTATTGGCAACTTATATAGACTTTAAATTTTAGGAAACAAAGCCACAAAATAAGAAAGATGTTTAAGCATCAGATGTCAAAGCCACATTATTCTTAACAACATCCCAAACTTTTGGAAGAAATAAAAGTTCAAACTATTTGGACCCATACTTTTATCAACATCCCATGCCATTACTACATCTTTCAATTCCTAAAACACAAATGGCTAAGCAAATCCACAGTTCCCAATATTTGTCATATGGGGAAAAACCACCGCAATCAGAGTGGGACAATCAAGCACATGCTCTACGAAATGAACTAACAACTTTTTAATATTAGAGAGTTCAATATTGGTCCAAATTCTAACACAACATCTAAAAGAGTCAAGAGTCCAGATTTAATATTATTATAAAATTAAATAAATAAAATTTTTAAAACATTATATCTCCCATCGTATTTCTATTTCAGTTTTTGAGAGAAGTTTTGTTCCTCGGAAATAGTTGTAAAAGTGTTGAACAAATATTTTATCTCTCACCTGCCTCCTTAAGGCATTTAACACCATTTCATAAGAACATTATTATTGCCTTTTAATTAAAAGTAATTCACATGAATGATAGATGATACAATGATATAACTCGTTAAACTTATTTGAAATTATTTATTCATACTTCTTATTAATCAATTATAATTTCAGTTTTATTTTACTTTATTAACAATTTAACTTAGAAGTGTTTTTAATAGTAAACAATGGACATGCACCCAAAAATACTCGAAGGAGATAGCATGGAAATTGAAGCTGAAGAATAGAACTTGGCACATCAAGGAGTGCTTGGCACATAGTGCATAATTCTGGCCAAAACTACTTGGGCCATAATGATGCCTCTTGGTTAGGTTGCTTGGGCAGAGGGTAATTGTTTATTGGGCTTATTTTCTGAGTTTTTGTTAAGTCTTTGTTCTAGTTTTTCCCCTTCTTAACAACAATTAGTTGAGTCTAGAAGTTAGTTAAGTGGTGCCTTATAAGTCAAGTCTTGTGTATCAAACTTGTATATAAAGCATTTTATGCTCTTGAAATAAGACGAGATGTTATTCATAAAAGTTCAAACTTGTAATATGGTATCAAGAGCACTTGGAAGATCTTGATCAACCAAAAGTTGCGCATACACAAATACACCAAAGTTCTTGCCAAAAATCCAAGAACACCAATCTTCCTCATCTCCCCTCTTCATTTCCTTTCTCTTTTGGCTCACTCATTCCACCCTTTCACTCCAACAATGTCAGATTCAATGAGCAACCTAGCATAAACACAACAAGAAAGAGAGTTCCAAACAAACTCCAGCAACATGGATCTACATAATCCATATTTTCTACACCATAGAGTAAATCCAGGTGTAGTTCTTGTAACTCCACCCTTGGATCACAAACCCATGCCCTGATCATCCAAGTTATTGTCCAAAAAAAAAAAAAAAAATTTATCAATGGAACAATCACAAACCCATGCCCTAATCATCCAAGTTATGATGTATGGGAACACTACAATACCATAGTAATTTCTTGGATCACTAGATCCTTATTCTCTGAAATCACTCAAAGCGCCATCTACATTGAAAGTGCCCAAGATTTATGGAATGATTTGAAAGAAAGATTCACAAAAGGTGTCAATTTCAAGATGTCAGATTTGCTTCAAGAACTGCATTCGATGAAGCAAGGTGACAGAGGAATTTCTAGCTATTTTACTGATATGGAGACACAATGGGATGAGTTATCACTAAAACCAATGCCTTCATGCACATGTAACATAAAATGCTCATATAGTCGAATGAATACTTTTAGAAAATACAGGGAAAATGAGTATGTAGTGTGTTTCTTGAAGGGACTAAATGACGAATTCAATACAACAAAGGCTCAAATTATGCTTATGGAGCCACTCCCCTCCATTATCAATGTATGTGCTATATTGCTTCAACAAGAGAGTCAAATGGCAAGCACTACTCAGGTAAATTTAAAGATATTAGTCAATTCAACAAGCAATAAGAACTATGTTGGTGACCAAAGCCAAGCTTGGAAACCAGGAAAAAATCCAAGCAGAGGTAACACATCACAAACCAAGACAAGATTCCCAAGCAAAGGCTACAAAACCAATAATGGTATCAAAATATGCACATACTGCAATAAGCAAGGACACACAATTGAAACATGCTTATTTAAGCATGGCTTCCTACCTAACACACAATAAGACATACATAAACAATCCTCCAATCTTGTAAACAATGCAATGACCATAGAACCAAGACAAGCAAACTCACACAACAATGAGTGCAAAGAACCAACAGACAATCAATTCAACACTGATAGAGGATACAAATTTGGACCAGAACAAAATGCCCAACTGGCTTCCTTGTTACACAGTGTTAGTAGCAACAACAATAGACACAACATAAACCAGCTAAACATTACACCAATAGAGAACAACAACAACATTCATGATGAATAGGATCAAGGAATCACAAGTAATAATTCACTTTGGGTTCTGGACAGTGGTTCTACTGACCATGTCTGCCCCAATCTGAATGTCTTTGATGCTTTTCATTTTATCAAACCTATTACAATCACTCTGCCAAATGGTTGAACAACCTTGGTAAGAGTCTCAGGGGACTGTTATTCTTTCCAATTCCCTTATCCTACACCATGTTCTTTATATTCTTGCTTTCAAATTCAACTTGATTTATGTCTATAAGTTAACAAAGTCCTTGCAGTGCAAAATTGTTTTTAATGGTTCAAAGTGCTTCATCCAGGATATGACTACCTTGAGGATGATTTTTGAATATTTTCGTACAACAAGTGAACCGTATCGTTCAAGTAACAACAAGTAAATACCAAGATATCATCCTCAGAGAGCAGAGTAGATTTGTATTAATTCCTAAAAAAGTAGATTGAGTATGTATATATAAGATTTGATGTT